>NW_025896076.1:41171-209503 GCF_002878395.1 Capsicum annuum | reverse complement strand
TGATCTACCAGGAATTCCAACTGATAGGGAGATAGATTTTGGCATTAATGTGTTGCCAAATACCCATCCTATTTCTATTCTGTCATATAGAATGGCTCGGCAAGAGTTAAAAAAGTTGAAAGAACAACTAGTAGATCTCCTAGATAAGGGTTTTATTAGACCTAGTGTTTCTCCTTGGGGTGCACCTGTACTCTTCATGCGAAAGAAAGATGGTTCCCCGTATGTGCATAGATTATCGCAAGTTAAATAAGGTCACAGTGAAAAATAAATATCCTCTTCCTAGAATCGATGACCTTTTTTATCATCTTCAGGGTGCTACATGTTTTTCAAAAATAAACCTTTGTTTGGGATATCATCAGTTGAAAGTTAGGAAGTTATACATTCCTAAAATAGCCTTCTGAACCAGATATGGTCATTAGGAATTCTTAGTCATGTCCTTCGGGTTGACCAACAACTCTGCAACTTTCGTGGACCTAATGAATAGGGTTTTCTGTTAGTTCCTAGACCTGTTTGTCATTGTTTTTATTGATGGAATATTGGTTTACTCTAAAAGTGAGGAGGATCATGCCAATCACCTCCGCACTGTTCTTCAAACCCTCAAATATCATAAGTTGTATGGAAAATTCTCTAAGTGTGAATTCTAGCTAACTGCTATTACTTTCTTAGGGCACATTGTGTCTAGTGAAGGGATTAAAGTTGATCCCCAAAAGATTCAGGCAGTAAAGAAATGGCCCAGACCCACGACTCCATCCAACATTTAGAGTTTCTTGGGTTTGGCAGGGTATTATCGGAGGTTTGTAGAGATTTTCTCTTCTATAGCTGCTCCACTTACTAAGTTGACTTAGAAAAAGGTGAAGTTTTTATGGTTTGACTCTTATGAGAATAGTTTTGAGAATTTGAAAGATAGGTTGACTACGGCTCCTATTTTGACTCCTTCGGAAGGTACAGAGGGTTTTGTTGTGTACTGTGATGCGTCCTATGTGGGACTTGGGTGTGTACTTACGCAGCTCAGAAATGTGTTGGCTTATTCATCTAGGAAGTTAAATGTGTATGAGTAGAACTACCCCACTCGCGATTTGGAATTAGCAGCTATGGTGTTTGCGCTTAGAATTTGGAGGCATTATCTTTATGGGGTGCATGTTGATATTTTCACTGACCATAAGAGTTTACAGTATGTTTTATCACAGAAGGAACTAAATGTCAGGCAAAGGCATTGGATGGAGATTTTGAAAGACTATGACATGAGCCTTTGCTATCATCCGGGTAACGCAAATATGGTAGCCGAAGCCCTCAGCAATTGTCTATGGGTAGTCTTTCTCATGTGAAGGAAGGGAAAAGAGAAATGGAGAAAGATATTCACTGGCTTGCAAATCTAGGAGTGCGACTCTTAGATTCTGAAGATGGGGGAATAGTTGTTCATGTGATAGCTACGTCTTCCCTTTGTGTGGAAGTTAAAAAGAAGCAGGTTGAGGATCCTATCTTGATGCAAATTAAGAATGATATGGGTCAGCAGAAAGTGATGTTATTTGAGATCGGTGGTGATGGTATTTTAAGATTTTATGGTAGATTATGTGTACCAGATGTGGATGATTTGCGGAATATAATCCTTAACGAAGCTCACACTTCGAGGTATATTGTTTACCCAGGCTCTACTAAGATGTACCAGGATCTGAAATCTTTGTATAGGTGGAATAATATGAAGTGTGATGTGGATAACTTTGTTTCCAAGTGTTTGAATTGTCAACAAGTTATAGTACAACACATAGGCCAGCTGGTTCTTCCCAAGAGATAGCTTTGCCCTTGTAAAAGTGGGATATGATTAATGTAGACTTCATTACAGGGCTCCCGAAGTCCTGACACCAGTATGATTCTATTTGGGTGATTATAGATACACTGACCAAGTCAGCCCATTTACTGCCTGTCAGGACTAACTATTTAGGAGAGGATTATGCTAAGATGTTCATTGCAGAAATAGTTAATTTGCACGGGGCGCCTGTGTCCATCATATCTGGTCGAAGTACACAGTTCTCTTCTCAGTTTTGGAGATCCTTCCAGAAAGGATTAGGTACCCAAGTGAACCTAAGCACTGCTTTTCACCCTCAGACCTATGGGTAGGCCGAATGCACTGTTCAAACCCTTGAGGACATGTTGAGGGCCTGTGTGATTGATTTTAAAGGTAGTTGGGTAGAGCACTTACCGTTGATAGCGTATAATCAAAGTTTCCATTCCTGTATTAAGATAGCACTATTTGAGGCACTGTATGGGAGAAGGTGTAGGTTTCCTATAGGATAGTATGAAGTAGGTGAGATGCAAATATTTGGGCCCGATCTTGTTCATCAAGCAATGCAGGATGTTAAAGTCATCAGAAAACAACTTAAGACAGCTAAGAGTTGTCAGAAATCTGATGTCGATGTTAGGAGAGGAGATTTAGAGTTTGAGGTCGGTGATTGGGTATTTCTAAAAGTTTCTCCTATGAAGGGAGTCATATGATTTGGGAAGAAAGGTAAATTGAGTCCTCTCTATATAGAACCATATCAGATTTTGAGGAGAATAGGTGGTGTTGCATATGAGTTAGAATTTCCTCCCAGTTTGGGTTTTGTCCATCCGCTATTTCACATATCTATGTTGAAGAAATGCATTAGAGACCATTCTTTGGTGTTGCCTATAGAAGAGATCAAGGTGATAGCCCCCTTATTATACGAAGAGGAACCTATTGCAATCCTAGGTGTTCATGTCCGGAATTGAAAAGTAAAGAAATAGTTTCAATTAAGGTGTTGTGGAGATTCAAAAAGTTGAAGAAGCCACTTGGGAATCAGAGGATGACATGAGAGCAAGATAACCACACCTTTTTGACCCAGTAGATGACGAAGTTGAAGGTACAACCCTTACCTTAATCTTTCTATTCTTTCGTATGCTTGGATTTGTGATTGTCTGTTTTCTGCATCATCATTCGGGGGTAAATGATCCCAAAGGGGGGATATTGTAACACCCCGACGTCTTCTTAGCTAAATTCTGTCCATGAAAAGTCTAGGAATTATCTTTTAGAATGATTTAAATTAATTTTCATGTGGAATTTCCTAGAGTTCAACCTTTCATTACATAGATGACTGAATTAGCTTTCCAATGATATAAGATTCGTCCAAAACGAACCCTCGGTGAAGAAGTTATGAATAATTTAAAGTTCCTATTGTAAACATCATCATTTTGGTGTCTAGCGCGTCACGGAGAGGTTCAAATTGAGAATCATCAAATTCTAGTAGGCCTCCACGATGATGGCACATCGCGGAGGCACTTAATTTCCCACTGGTCGAATTCCATTGGACCACCGCGATTGTGGCGCGTTGCGGTGGCACCAGAAATCGAGTTTTTAAGTTCAAATTCCAGTTCCCTTGAGGAGTCATTAATGATAATTTTAACTTTTCCCTAGACTTTAAAACCGTCCAAACAAAGGATTTAGGGTATGTTGAGCAACTTAACCCTACTTTTATCAAAATCATCAAGAATCCTCTCTAGAGCTTCAAACAAGAACTTCAAGAAACATAAGATTCAACCGTTGGTTTTCAAAATCAATTGAAGATTCGAAATCCCCAGATTATAGGCTTCAAGAAACACCCATTGTTTTCCTATTTTGAGGTACGCAGGGTTTTTATAAAAATCTCATGGGCATAAAAATAATGATTTTATGAAAGGGGTTTTCAGATTTATGAATATATTCATATTTTAGAAATCTTGACGGTATTGTTTTGGTCTTTTGACCTTTTCCAAATTGATTTGAAATTATATATATACGTATGCATATGTTTTATGATTTATGAATGAATTGAGAGCATAACGCACCTGAATCCCTCTCTTGGTATAATTTTCCCAATTTTTTTTATGATATTGATTGTTTTGAATGTATCTTGAAAAGCATGATACAAAATATCTTGAATAATGCTACAAATTGATTTATGGTTTTAAATTTGAAAGAGAGGGTCGTGCATATTAACAAATGTTGAAAACATTCATATAATGAAAGAGTACATGATTTGGCCAAAAGCACATAACCACCATATGTTTGAACAATCTCAGCGTAGTCTTGACTAGTGTTCTCGGAACATGAAATCTCTTATATTGTTTGCATGTTTGGGTGGTCTGAACTGTGTTTTAATGAAAGAATTATGCATGATCCATTATGGATAAAAAAATAGGACTTGCAAGTCTTGGTGTGACTACACCAATTCAGATTATGCTATGATAATTCAGAACAAATTTAATGCATGTTCGAAATCAGACTTTTTCAGATGTTGAAACTACAAACATGCATGATTTAGAACAGAATAAAATTGGGCATAAAGAGAGTTTAGGTGGTTCCTCAAAGAAGGCGTCAGTATTAAACAACTCATCGCCCAAAACCATGATTTTCTGATCCGAGTTTATTTATTACGTTGGCCTGGAGCCCTATGGCATATCATATTAAGGAACTCAAACCCTTGTGGCACACTTGGGTTGGGGGCTTCCCCTCCGAGTCAATGGAAGATTCCATACTACTCGTGGAATATAAGAATTGTAGGGGAGTGTCACCTAACTCAGAAGTAATATGCAGATCAGAACTTGCATTGATAGGCAGGTCACATATTATGCAGAAATACACCCATGTGTTTTGAAAGCCACTTGATGTATAATGTTTTGACAAAGTTGTTTCCCAAACTAGTTTATTTAAATATAATCTTTATTTTAGATTTATTTGCGTACCAGTACATGTATATTGACCCTCCCTCCTCCCTTCAGGTTCTAAGGCTCAGTCTAGGGGTCCATAAAGGTACTAGATTTGTCATATACAGTTGCAGTGATTAGTTGGTGAGCCTTCTCTATTCCAGAAGGCCCTTCTTTCAGATTATGTCCCTTATTATTGTTTTGGTCTACTAGGGGCCTTGTCCCAGTTTTTAGACAGTTGTCATATTTTCCTGTAGTAAAGATTTTGCAGACTGAGTCAGATGTTATTAGATGTAGTTGATTTTCAATTTTCGTACTTATGCTGAATTCTGAATTAACCATGTTTTCGTAGCATATAAATTTTCCGCATCTTGTTTATTTATATGAATGTGTGCATGCTTACCAGATAGAGAGGGATGTTTTGGGCCCTCAGGGTTCGGGATGTCCGTCAGGGCCAGGCCCTAGTTCGGGTCGTGACAATATGTGTGGCATGCTACACACCTATAAACAATACTCTAGGCGATGCGATTTCGTAGACACCCTGGGACCATGAACCGTGCTCTAATACCAAGTTTGTCATGACTCAAATCGGGGCCTTGACCGTGATGGATATCCCAAACCATGAAGGCCCAAACGTTCTACTATATCTAGTAATCATGCACAACATTCATATGAAATAAAGAAGATGCAAAAATATAATCTAATACGGAAACATGGTCATACCCTGGATTTAATTTAACAAAGAAGGATAAAACCCCAATATCAACTAAACTACATCTGAACAAGTTCGAGAAATCTCTACTATATCTGAAAATAACAACCATCTGAAAACTGGGACAAGGCCCCCAGTAGACCAAAACCCTAATAAGTGACATAATCTGGAAGACATAGGCCTTCTGTAATAAAGAAGGCTCACCAATTGTACAAATCCCTACTGTCTAAAAACTCTACAGCTTAGCATGACTCCTGAACTGAGCTTTAGACCCTAGGAGGTAGGGGGTCAATACAAATGTACTAGTACGCAGAGCAAATCCAAAATAAAGCTTTTATATAAATAAAATAGTTTAGAGCAAGTCATAAAATATCATGAAAGATATTAATTCAAAACACACAGATATTTCTGATAATCATAAAACCTTTCTATCAATGCAGTTTCTTTGACCTTTTTATTACTTCTGAATTAGGTGGTACTCTCCTACAAGTCTGATATTCCATGGGCTATATGGAATCCTCCATTAACTCGATGAGGAAGCCCCCAACCCGAGTGTGCCGTAAGGGTTGGAGTGTCTGAGTCTGATACGCCACAGGGCACTAGGCCAGCATATAATAATATACCAAAATCTGCAATTCACGATTTTGAGCAATGAGTTGTCTGAACTCATGCCCTCTTTAGGGAACCACCTGAACTCTCTTTATGCCCAATTTATCATGTTCTAATCGTACATTATTCTAATTTCAACATCTGAAAAATTTGATTGGAAATATGCATTCTATTCTATTCTGAATAACTATGGCATTATCTGAATTGGTGTCGTCACACCAAGACTTGCAAGTCCTATTTCTTAGCCATAATGTATCATGCATGATTCTTTCACTAAAACATAGTTCAGACCACCCAAACATGCAATTAGTATAAGAGATTTCATGTTCCAAAAACATAAATCAAAACTATGCAAAAATTCTCATCCTTTCCATAAACAAGTGCTGGTCGTGTAATCTTTACAAATGATGCAACTCTTTCCATTAAATGAATATTTTCAACATTTATCAACATAAACTACCCTATCTTTTGAAATAAAAATCATAATCCAAATATAACAATACTTAAGGCATTTCATATAATGCTTTTCGAGATGTATTCAAAACAATTCATAACATATAATAAGTAAAGAAAAATCATAATAAGAGAGAGATTTTTCATGAGTCATGCTCTAAATTAAATCATCAACCTTAAAACATATGCTTACATATATATATAACTTCAAATCACTTTGGGGTGAAGTCCTAAAGGTCAAAACAATATCATCAATGCTTCTAAAGGATGAATTTAATCATAAATCCAAAACCCTTTTCTTAAAAACATGATTTCATGCCCATGAAATTTTAGAAAAACACTACGTACCTTAAATTAGAAAATTTTGAATGAACTCTAGCTTTTGAGATGCTATACGTATGATTGATGGATGCATCTTTTAGCCCTCGCAATGGGTATCCTGAATCTTGAATTATTTTCGAATTTCTACGATTTAATTTTGAGGAATCTTGATTTTGTTTTAGGACTAAAGGTTGTTGTTCTTGAGAATTTTTAAGATAATGGCTATATTTTTATCAATTGGGATTAAAATCCCGTGTTTAAGATGTTAAAGGGGTGAGTGAAAGGACTAAAATACCCCTAAAGAAACAAACATGGTTGCAGCTATCCCTCAGTTGACAGGCTGAAGTAAATTGGGCATAACTTCTTACTCAGATGTTGGATTTGGATGAAACCAATTGCATAGGAAAGAAGACTCAAAGTTATTTCATTTTATATATAGAATATCTCCCAGTTAATTATATACAGGAAGTTAAGATCATTGGAAGTTGACCCTGAAATTGGGTCCTAAAATGCACCCGAAATGCGGGAGTATTTCAAACCATTGTCTTATGCCACTGAAATGCACCCAAGATGTGCCCGAAATGCACCCAAGATGTACTATTGACTTGACCCATCATATATCAACAAAAAAATCAAGAAACAGAGGTTGGAAAGGCCAAAAATAAAATCCCCGAAGTTTGGAAACTCAAAATGATTCTAAGTCCCTTTTTACACTTAGAAAAAAATTTCTACTCTTTTCAATTCTATAAGCATACTACTAGGAGCTAACACGTAGAGGATTCTTGCGGGGTGTTACAAAGATGATTCGATTTCTAGTTCAAAAATGCAGGGTGTTACATGAGCATTCGATGAAGCCAACATATTGATAGAGGATATGAGAGGTAGATATATGGACAAATAGGTTATCAAGATCAAGGAGAAAGATTTGGAACGGCGCCTAATGGTAGAGGAAACTTAGAAAACCAGCCCCAAGGTTATGATCAATGGAACCAACAAGGTAATAGGGATCGAGATGTGGGTATCAATTCCATCAAGGTTAGTCTTTCGACTTTCAAAGGAGAGAGTGATCATGAAGCTTATCTCTCATAGGATTCCTCTTGAGAAAGGATTCTCCAAGTTAATGATATCGCCAAAGATAAGAAGAGTTGCTATGACATAGCCCACTTTGAAGGGTATGCCAATACGTGGTGGGATTGTGTCAAGAGGTTTGGAAATGCAATGAATAATAGACAACCACCCCCATGGGATGTATTGAAGGGACTCATGAGACAAAAGTATGTGCAAAAGAGGTATCGACACGAGCAGCATGCGAATTTATATAACTTGCGGCAAGGAAGAAAGAGTACCTTGGCCTATTATGATGAAGTCCAAGAATTGGTCTTGAAGCTCGATAATCGAGAGAAGGTGAACCATGACATCATACTCTTCAAGGTTGGGTTGAAAAATGTCCTATTCCCTAAAAACATATTCTATCTCATAATTTATTCAAATAAAGGGATTTTTTTATAAAGAAATTTTGAGCTGAGTTTTTTGTGAGAAGGACCAATATTGGCACTAAATTTTTCCTCCAAGGATTATGGTTTAACTAGGAATGTTATGTATAGCTAATCCATAGCTAAGTTTTAATGAGAGAAGTGCCTAGCTAAATCAATAGCTAACTTTTTTAGGGAATATGAATATTAATTGTCAATTCTTAACTCCTAACAAATTGTCAGAATACGGAAACACTTGGATCATCACAAATTTCGATGGATATCAAGAATTATAACCGCAAATCTTGATAGATCTTCATAATTGAATTGGCTACAAATCCTTTACCTATCTCTCATAACCCAGCTATTGGATTGTACAGGGACCAACTCTATCCTACTCAAATTGGAAACCCGTATCACCCAACAAAACACATGTGGAAGACAATTATGAAAATACTTAGCCAATAATTAATACCTCAAAATGAATCAACCATCTAGATGAAACAAAAAAAAAATACAATCTTTACAAATGCAAAATAAATGCAATTATTTTTTTATTTTTCTATTAGTGTAAATAGACACCAAGAGTGTAAAAAATACTATAAAATAGAATTACCCATAATTTTATTTTAAGTAACTTGCTTGTGAACGAGATACATCAAATATAATTAATAATTAGTGTAATTTAATTTATTATAGCTGATTAGTTATTTCTTATTATCCATTCTATCAAATAAAATTACATTTAATTAGATTAAGTAATCTACTTGTAGACGGGATACATAAAATCAAGTAGCAGTAGTAGTAGTAACAATTGATGAGATAAAATTAAAATATGACTGATCAAAATTTTGAAAGACACTAAACTAATGTCTAAAATGTTTACATTTACATCTAAATTATGTAATCTTTTACTGAAGCTTTATTAGGAAAATAATTTACAATCATATACCTTCCAAATTTAATATCAAAACAAACCTATCAATTCCTATCTACTTAATTTCATGGATAATTTCATCCAATCAAAAGCGGCAGAAATCGAGACATCAACTCCCAGCCAGTCGTTGATCTGTAAAACCCATAATAGATCAAGAAAGTCATCATGAATTTTGAACAGTCCATTAAAAAATTGTTGAGCAGTCTCATCTTTTTCCACAGGTTAAGTAACACAGTAACTCCTTCCTCCAGAATATCTTTCTTCTTGACTATGTAATTCCAAAGCTCTGACATGATGTATCTTCCTTTCGGATTGTAATCATTAATATCTATCAAAGTTGTTGTGGAAGCTTTGTAAACTTCCTCACCATAATTTTTCTTCAAGTCTTTCAGCTTTTCATATTCATTATCCATCGCGTTCATAAATTTGTCATTAACCATAAAGACTTTGATGTGATTCCATCCATGGTCTCTGAGGTTTTCATCCCACAATGAACATAACTCCATACCTCTTTAATCTGCTTTTGACTCATTTTAGTTTCTCCTTATCGCTTCATGGAATAGTCTGTTGTTCATCCTCTTAACATCAATAGGAACAACTCTTGATCACTCCTTTAAGCCATTAACCAATTCTTTGAGTGTTATGCTGCTCATAATTATTGTTTCTTTCCTTTAGTATCAGAGTTTGATTTAGTTCTTCCAAACCATCGTATTCTTCTTCCTTCTCTCTTAAACTTTTAATGAGTGCTTCCACCTTTTTCATAAATTCTTTATCACCTTCATTTTCAATATGTTTCATCACATTCAAGTATTATGCACTTGCTTGTGAGGATTTTATCACCAACGCTAAATTTAGATATGTAAACAAATCCTTGCAAACATGTGCATAATCTTTGAACGTGATGAAACATATTAGAAATGAAGGTGATCAAGAAGTTCCAAAAAAGGTGGAAACACACCTTAAAAGATTAAGATAAAAGGAAAAAGAATACAATGATTTGGAATCATAAAATCAAATTCTATTAGTGGAGGAAAGAAATAGTATTGATCAGCTGCAAGACACTTAAAAAGAGTTTGTGAATGGCTTAAAGGAACTACAAAGAGTTGGTCCAATTGGTGCTAGTTTGATGGGAGAGACAATAGACCATTCCATGAAGTAATGAAGAGAAAATATGATGAGTCAGAAGCAGATGAAAGAGCTATGGAGTTATGCTCATTGTGGGAGAAATTTCTTGGTGACCTAGGATGGCATCCCATCAAAGTCGTTATGATAATGTGATAGATGATGTAGATCAAAGTCGTTATGATAATGTGATAGATGATGTAGATAAAAATATGAAAGACTTGAAGAAAAATTATGGTGAGGAAGATTATAAAGCTCTCATGGTAGCTTTGATAAAGATTAACGATTACAACCTGAGTAGAAGATACATAATCTCAAAGCTCTAAAATTATGCAATCAATGAGAAATCTGCTCCGGAGGCAGGATTTATTGTGTCATTAAACCCGTGGAAAAAATATGAGAAGACCGGATTGATGCTTTCATGTTCTTTTCCTTAGCTCTTTAGGTAGCCCCAATAATGGGGTGGGTGTGATAACAACTCCAAACTCGTAATAACATCTGCACATAAGTCCTTCGTTAATTTTTAGAAATGTTCTCTTTTGTAACATCCCATTACTTAACATGTTGTGTGTTCCCTTTAACTACATGTTTGACCACGCCCTTCATCCTATAGTCAAAAACATGCTTGGAAATGTCCGCGGATGGCAACACCATTTTCTAGATGGACTGCTCAATATCTGTAATGACCTTCTTAACCTGCCATAAATTTTCCAGACTGGTTCTTCCCGTTGTCTCCTTCCTCTAACCTAATGAAGAGGTCTTGAAATTCAATTAGTTTTTCTTTGTTCTGTTGAACTTTGTGACCTGCTTTGCATACTCTCATTAGTAGTTGTTTTGAGATAAAATACTCATACACTTTATCATCTCAATTATGATGCCTACCTAAAGTTTTGTTTTTATTTTAGTATTTTCTACTTCTTTGTTATCAAGGAGAGATGTCGACGTACCTAGCAGCATTAGAAAAATAGTTATCCAACAATTCATCATCCTCTCAGTCCTCGAAAGAATCTGCATTTTGTAGATTATTTTGACAAATTTGCTACCTGTAACAACTTATAATTCCTACTAGTGTTAACATATGTAAGAGAGTCCAATTTTCTAACATTATTAATTACAAGTTCATTAAGATGATCATTGTTCGCAATATTATTATTTGGAGTACTCATCTAAGTAGTAACATGTTTTACAGTTAATGGTGGAACTATCAAGGCACGGTTAGGTAAAAATTTAGGGGCTAATGAAGCTCAAAGGGGATGTCAGCTTATCGTCGTGAATCTTGCCTTCCCAACTCTTTGCGCTCGTATCACCATTTTTGACATTATCTATGTCAAAGTTCTTGTTTGAGTGCACTAGAATTGATGCCATCATCGTATCCACATTTTGGTCATTCCCGATAGAGATTAGTTGTTATCCATAGTCATCTTGTTTCTCACCAAAGAACTTTAATGATTGTGAGAAGAACCAATATTGGTGCTAAATTTTTCCTCTAAGGATTACGGCTATCTAGATATTTTAGATATAGCTAAGGCCTAGCAAATTTTTAACAAGAGAAGTGCCTAGATAAATCAATACCTATCTTTTGAGGGAATACCAATATTAATTGACAAACCTTGAGTCCTAACAAATTGTCAGATTTTGGAAACACTTAGCTCAATGCAAATTTTGATGGATCGCCAGACTTATAACCACAAACTTGACAAATCTCCATAGTTTAATTGGCTACAAATACATTATCGATTTCTCACGACCCCGCTAAATAAATCATGCAGACACCTACTCTATTATATTCAGATTGGAGAATTTGTATCACCCAACCAAAAACATGCGGAAAAAAATTAGGAAAATCATTAGCCATTAATTACTTCCTCAAACTGATTAAATTGTCTAGATTAAATATTAAAATTACAATCTTTACAAATGCAAAATAAATACAACTATTTTTCTATTATTTTATTAGTGTAAAACGAATCTAAGTGTGATACTAATAAATAGAAATACTCACAGTTATATTTTTGGCATAATACATAAATATGACCCTAAACTTGACACCAAATTATAACATTGACTTTAAACTTTGACAGTGCACAAATAGGGTCTTTAACTATTTAAAACCTGAAAAAATAAACACCCTAATCCTATGTGGCAAAACGCGTATTGTGCATGCACAACGGCGCACGTTCGAGATGGAATTGAAGGGTTTTTTTGCTCAGCTTTTGTATAGTTAAAGGACCAATTTGCCCTCTGAAAAAGTTAAATGTCATACATATAACGTGTTTTTTTTATTAGGTGGCACCACATGAGTGGATTAGTAATCCACGTCAAAGAGAGTGAGGTACACGCGTGTAGTTGAAAAATCGGAGTGTCTTTTTTTTCAGGTTTTGTATAGTTAAAGGGCCTACTTGTGAACTATGAAAATTTAAGGTCAATGTTATAATTTGGTGTCAAGTTTAGGGTCATATTTATGTATTATTCCTATATTTTAAGTATCCTGCTTGTGTACGTGATAGATCAAATATATTAATCATTAGTGTAATTTAATTTACTATAACTGATTAATTATTTTTTATCATCAATTCTATTAAATAAAATTACTTGTAATTACATTTATAACCTGTTTGAGGATGGGACTACTACTAGTAGGAGGAGGAGGAGGAGACGGAGAAGGAAACTTATGAGAAAACGTTAAAATATGACTAGTCACAATTTGTAAAGGCATTAATTGAATGTCAAAAAATGTTTATTTTGTTCAGCGAATTTACATCTTATTAATGTAACCTATACCAAAGATATATTAAGAAAATAATTTATAGTGTCAAATACTTTCCAAATTTAATACCAAAACATCGCGTAAATCTCTATCCACTTTTACTCAACACTATAATAATTCATCAAACACATTTTTCTATTTTTATTATTAAGAAACATTTCATGTATAATTTCATCCCATCAAAAGCAGAAGAAATACAGGACATGAACTCCCCAAGTCATGGATCTTCAAAACCCGAGGTTGATCAAGAAGGTCGTCATGGATTTTGAGCAGTTCATTTAGAGATTGGTGTTGCCGTTCACAGATATTTCGAAGCCTGTTTCTGACTACTGGATGAAGTGCATGGTCTAACATGTAGTTTCTGGGAACACACAACAAATTAAGTTATGAGTTGTTATTGAAGAGAACATTCTGAAACATTGTGAAAGGACATCGTTCAGGTGTCATTGTGATTTTGGATTGTTATCACACCCACCCCATTCTTTTGGCTGCTTCCTAAAGAGGTAAGGCAAAGCACATGAAAGGATAAATCCATCCCCCATAAAAGTTTTCTTATTGACTGCATAATTCCTATGCTCTGAGATTGATGTGTCTTCCACTCCGGTTGTAATTGTTACTCTCTTCCAAAGACGTTGCAACAGCTCTGTAAAATTCCTCACCATAATTTTTCTTCAAGTATTTCATCTTTTCATCTTAAACATATAGATGAAGGTGATCAAGAAGTTATGAAAAAGGTGGACGCACTCCTTAAAAGTTTAAGAGAGAAGGAAGAAAAATATGATAGTTTTGAAGCACTAAATCAAAACTCTAACATTGAAGGAAAGAAACAGTTATGATAAGTTGCAAGACACTTTATAAGAGTTGGTTAATGGATTAAAGGGTTAGGTCGACAGCAGACCATTCGATGAAGTAATGAACAGCAACTGTGATGAGTCAAAAGTAGATGAAAGAGCTATAGAGTGATGCTGATTGTGGGAGGAAACCGTTAGAGACCCTGGATAGTATTCCATCAAAGTCGTTATGGAAAATGGGAAACCTGAGATGTGATTGATACGAGAGTAATCTGCGAAGATGAGAAAAAACAGAAACACTAAAGAAATGGCGAAATTAAAATACAGAAAGTAAAGGGATAAAAGGATAGATAATAGATAGATTGGCAAAAGAAGATAGAAAGAAATAGGAACAAATGAGTATATTAAATTCAAAAAACCCCCAAATCAATAGTCAACAAGCACCTAATCTCTTATGTTGACTGCAAGAGAATCGAAACACCCTTACAATCACCGTTTTTAAACAAATGTCAATAAAAGGTTTTCCAAGCTATCTCACTCACTCTCTCAAGTGTTTTCGTATCGTCATTACTAAAACAAAACTAATGACATAAATACTAAGCTAATCTATTTATAGTCTATGGTTCAACATATTATAGTGGGCCCAATAGTGACCCACTTACATTAATGAAGCAACGCAGCCCATTATACCATCTTTGGGATAGTTGTGGAACACTTCAAGGGAATTTCTAGAATGGATGAAAGTATTTTGACTTGCTCGTGATCCGCTAGAGCAGGTCAGGTGCACCTCCAAGGCATATTGGGCACATGTCCCTTCCAATAGAACTTTTATCCCCTTCTCGCATTCTGGATTACCACAAATAATCACAGCATCATGTCAAGGTTGTACACACTTAATATATAACCAAGGATCCTTTATTTTATTCATGGAAAAAGCTTATTGAAAAGGTAATGGAAATGACTATGACAATTATTAAGAGATAAGGAAAACAAAAAGGTCAGAATGACATGAGCAAACCAAGAAGGTAAGACTACATTCAACTTGGGAGCCATGAGACTCAGCTACTTGGTTCTCTCTTCAAGAGACCACACCAAGAGTGGTACCACCAATGGTTCAAAATTCCACAAATTCAGGAGACAAAGATGTGAATGACCCATAAAGAATTATTACTAAACCAAATAGACCATTCATCAAGTTTTCTACCTCCCTGTAAAATATTACCACAACTAACAAGGACATAATCATAGAAAAAAAAGGTAGTATAAAGAGAAATCATGCATAAAAGCATCAACCAAGGTATTATTACCTCTAAGAATGACATTTGACTCAAAATATTTAACACATAATGGACACAGGGATGGAATCAAAACAGTTAAGCACATACAACAATTTTCTTTCAAATAACTCTCCAAGAAGAGGGATTTCATCAATGGAGCCATGCTACTAGAAAGGATAGGGCCCCTACTAGAAACCATACCAACCCAAAATAATTTGTTGTTTTAAGGAGTTGGGTTCCCTCTAGTTACAGTGGTAGATATGCTCCCAAGGGTTCCATAAGATACTTCAATAAGCCTAACCTGAGGAAGGTGGAAATAAGCCTTTGACACCCATGGACTCTTCCACCAACAAATAATCAACTTAGGACCCACAAGTTATGGTCCTCACAACTTAAGCACAAGTGTGTCAAACAAGTACACAAGTATATAAGAAACACCCCAAAGAGGTAAAGAAATATTTACTCTAGGGTCATCAAGAATGAAACACCTTTAAGAAAGGAGTCACAAATTGTAAACAACTCAGAGAGAAGGGTGTCACATAAATGGAGTTTATCCTAAGTATTTTCAAGTGGAAACTCTCTCTTTGAGCTACATGCAGTGACACCTTAGACAAGAAGGAAAACACACAATAGTGTACTCTCTTGGATCTTTTCTTTGCTCTCCTTCCTTAAAGAATACTCATTTTTATAGGAAATGCCTCCCATTCATAACTTGAGTCTATCAAGTGGTTTGTAAGTCCCCAAGAAAGACTTTCCATTATAGGGAAGGATACCAACATCCTCAATCACACTTACTTATCATCTTCACCAAGCACCAAGTTGGATGTATAGAAATCACAACATCCCAATATATCACTAGGGACAAATAAGAGAAGTAGCCAAGAACATGGATCAAGGGGCAATACTCACTTAGCCAAAAGGTGAAATTCTCACTCAGATTAACTTTAACTAAGATGTCCTCATGCATATAATTACTATTATAATAAAGATCATAACCATGAGTATTCATATCAATAGAGATACACCTAGTAGAAGAAGAAGCATTTTCCAAGCAATTAATACCTTCTCTTTCAAGGAAAGAATCCTCAAGTAGACACATACCAATACTAACATCAAAGGGATCATGACACAAGTTACCACAAGTATCAAGAACTTCATTCCCACATTTATCAAACAAGGGTAGGGTTTCATACATAGGATCATAATAAAAATAATTTTCATATGAACAGTCACTAGTTGGGTTCCTCAAGTATTCAAGTAAGTCCAAGATATCATGTCCCAATTGATCATTCTTCTTTAAAAATAAGAGATCACTTTTAAGAATTGAATAGTTAGCACAATCTTCACCCAATCCTATATTCTAAATCTATTTAAAGAAATGGGATAACATGAGAATCTTAAGCAGACTATAATTCCTTTTAAACACATCATATTGCACATCACTAGGTGTCATGGAAAGAGCGATTTCATTATTTTGACCCGAGACATCATTCTTTGAGAGAGCATTACTTTTCAAAGGTAAAGAGTTTAATCATTAAAGTTAACTCTCAAAATGATACATGTCATGATTCACAATATTTCCATTCACATGATCAACTCTATCAACACTATCTCTAACTTGTGGCTCACCATGTATGCCACACACATGCTTAAGTAGTAGAGTATACTCACTACTAAGTTGATCATTATACACTTCTTCTTTAGTTGTTAACAACTCATATGAAAATAGTGAATCACCTTTGTTTTAACAAGTGTAAACTAGTGTGTGCCTACTCTCATCACTTAGCGATGGGACCTCATTCATGTCATAAGTGTGAGCACTACGTGAAAATAAATTGATCTTACTTGAAGAATCAATTCTCTCATTTATAGAATCAACTAGTTCTTGCTTACTTATAACAAGAACTTGATCATCATGAAACTTAGCAAACCAAGAGTATCACAAAGGGAGGACTGATAAAAATCTACTTTAGGAAATCCACCAACTACACTCATGTGGCTACTAGAGACATCACGACATTCTAGGTTTAAAGAAGTGTAAAAGATAACAATGTCACCTTGTAGCTCAGGAGAGGAATTGTCTTCACCATGGTCTTCATCAGAGAGCGCATTTGCTCCTTTGGGATGCTTTCATCATAAAAGAGAATTTCAAGTCTACTTCCTTGAGTCATTTCTTCATCATAATTCCCGAAGTTGGAATTCTTAGCCAAGAACTCCATTAGATCATAAAGCATGTGTTTGTAAGGAACTCTTTTTGGATACTCCTTTGGAAGTATACGTTCTTAAAACTTCATAAAAGAAGGGTTGATGTTAGGTAAAATGCTAGTATTTATGGGTGACAAGGTATTTCTATTAATGTAACGCCCCTAGTCTCTACCCCGAATGTAATATGTGTCTTATGTTCGTGAAGAACCACAAGCTAACCCATAACTAGTACTTGCTGCAATAACTGAATAATAATACTATAAAATGCAAAATTTAGGTGAAAATAGCCATAAGGTTCAAAACTGGAAATCAATTACGGAATACTAAAAATTTAACATCTGTCTAAAAACTCACTCTAGTTTGAAAAGCCTCTAACTGTCTGAATAAGGAGTTGATAGGACAAACCCCGAACTTACCCTGACTACTGAAAACTGATAAACTAAAATACTAATGTAATAATTATGTCCTCAAACTATGAGGACTCACCATAAAATCTGCTACTGAAAGGTCTGGGTTGCTAAGTATGATCAGGAGTCCGTGTGTCTGAACTTATGATATAAGACATCATAACATAAAAAAAAGTATGCAGTAGTACTTTAAATTTACTGGTATGCTGAGTAAGGCAGGATGATATGCATGAACAATAACTGACTGAATAACATGACCATAACTAAAAGAGAGTACATGCATGAATGTTTAAACTGTAACTGAGGTCATGGTAATATGGAATACTGAGTTCTGAATCACTGGTTTACTGATATCTAAGTTTACTGATGTTGTATTATTTTTAACTAAGTGACTGTATCTAATAGAGTTTCCTGATTCTGTGGAACTATTCTGAGTTCCATACAGAACTGAGTGAATGTCTTTGACAGTCCTGATTTCTATAGAACTAAATTTATTTCTATACTAAAATTGGAACTGAAATAGAGACTGTAGGAAGTAATTATCTAACCGACCTTCCGCTCTCTGATCTAATTGGGTTCCAAATTATAACCCTAGCTGGAAGGGTGTCAGTACCATGCCACGGGTAAAGACAAGATGAGTCACCCACATTTGGAAGGAGCTCTGAATGAGAACAGTGGTACCCTCAACTGGCAGGTTAAAACACCTTATCAACCCTTAACTTTCAAGAAGATGTCTCAACCTACACTGGCTACGTAGTTGTGGAACGCAAGGACTACTTCTAAGGATCATACCCTCTGCTAGCAGGTAAGTCCCCATCCTTGGGTTCACTCAATGCAAAATCCAACTCCCAACTGAATAGACATTGGATGAATTTCTAAACTGTTCTAGGCTGGACTAATTCATTATTAATTCTGTTAAATGACTAAACTAAATAGAGCTTGCTGGGTTCTGAAATGATTACTAACTGAGTCCTGAAATGATTACCAAACCACTGATCGTGATATAACTTATACTATTTTATAACTGACACTGGCTCTAGATTTACAGTGGGGTATTAAATTCCTCCAGGACTTGATAGCATGAAAAGTAAATCACTGCATGACTTTAGTGACATAATAGTACTAGCTTACTAATAATACATCCACTAAGAAATTTTTGTCAAACACTTGATATACATGAGCTTGTGTATGATTGAAAACGCATAATGACATGTTATGCTTGGACTATTCAATTCACATAAGCATTTTTGCAAACACTTGGGGGGCATGGGTATTTCACATATCAATAAACATCTAGTAATATCATGGATTCTTCATTCAACTTGTAATTCATGAGTTCAACATGTAGTTCACAAAATTTAATTCACATTTAACTTATTTGCATGAAACTTTGGAAAAATCATGGAATTAGATCACCATTAACTTCATAATCATTAATACATTCAAGATCCAACATGAAATCTATGAAATCAATTAACTTGAATTTTAAAAGAGTTTTTTGAAGTCCAAGGAGACCCTTGGATAAACACTTCACTTACCTTTGTATTCAAATTTGAGAAGAATGAAGGAGTGTTCTTGAACGTTGAATCTTGAATTGTAGGTCCTAAGGTAGCTTCTTGAGAAATTATGAGAAGAATAAATGGATTTTTCCTCTAAAAGGGCTTAATCTCTTGTTTTGGGGGCTGATATAAGGTGGGAAAAGACCTAATTATCCTTGAGGACACGACTTTTTAATGACTGGAAATAGATCCAGTAACACGCAGGCCAATAAATCGCGTCGGTGGTGTCTACACTATGGCCGACGCATTACGTTGAGGCCACATTGACTCACTGTAATTTGACACTGAAAGATGGGAACAACATTTATCAATGGTATAGGTGATACGGCGCATTGAGCGTGCGGAGCCACTGATTTGGACTCCCTAACTTTAACCAAACGAGTTCCGAAAAATCCAAAACTTGTCCGAAAATAACTACTAACATTCTTGATCACGAATCAACCATAAAGTCGATATTTAAAAGTCATAAGGGTAATGAAAAAGAATTACCAACTTAGAAAAGCTAAAATAACTCTAAGTATGAATACATAGTTAGAATTTTCTAAGTCTGGGACCCCTCATAAAGCTCTAAGAGACAAAGTTAGACTTAGAATTCTGTGGGGTCTTACAATATCTCCCCCTTAGGAACATTCATCCTCGAATGAGACTGAGTAGGCTGAGAATACTGATAGACTAAATTTAGACACTGGATATGCACAACTGCAACATGATTTCATAATTGACACTACTAATATGCTGAAATTTCATACTGAACATACATATCTGATGTATGAGTACATAGCTGAACATGATTCATGATGCAAGACTGGGATTGTTAATAAGCTGAGTTTCTCATACTGAACATGCATATCTAATTCATGTAGATAGAACTAAATATGCAATGGTAACTGGTACCAAGTCTATAAAGGAAAATTTAAGCGTGGTACTGAATAAGTTCAAAGCAAATTATTACATTGGGTTGAGTCTATGTTTGTGGAGAGGAGGTAAGGATACTTGGTCTGCATATCTGCCTCTGCTTCCCAACTAGCTCCCTTAACCGACTGGTTCCGCCAGAGAACTTTTAATGGAGGAACTTCTTTGTTCCTCAGTTTGGGAATCTAATAGTGAAGGATTTCATCTAGGACCTCTTCCTAAGAGAGACTGTTCTAAATATCTAGGCCCTATATTGGGACTACGATTGTTGGATCACCCATGCACTTGTTAAGCAAGGTAACATAAAACACTGGATGCACTGAGCTATGTCTGAAGGTAACTCAAGCTCGTAAGCTACCTTTATGAAATGACTGAGAATTTTGTAAGGACCGACATATCGGGGACAGATCTTCCCCTTCTTGCCATACTTATTCACTTATTTCATAGAAGAGATTTTCAAATATACGTGATCACCAATCTCATACTCTAGATCATTTCTGCGCACATCAGCATACGGTTTTTGTCTGCTTTGAGTTGTCTTAAGCCTTTATCTGATCAACTGAACCTTTTCCAAGGTATCAAATACCAAGTTAGGACCTACCATTATGGCCTTACCTACCTCAAACCAAATAATAGGAGACCTACATCTCCTTCTATAAAGCACCTCAAATGAGGCTATCTGAATGCTGGGACAATAGCTATTGTTATATAAAAATTCAATCAAAGGCAAGTGGTCATCCCAAATACCTTTAGAGTCTATCACACACGCTCATAGTATATCTTCTAAAGTATAAATAATCATTTCTGGTTGACCATCTATCAGAGGTTGACAGGCTGTACTGAGGTGGACCTAGGTACCAAGCCCCTTTTGAAATGCTTCCAGAAATAAGAGGTGAACTGCGTACCTCTATCTAAGATAATAGATAATGTAACTCCATGCAATCTGTCCAACTATCTGACATAGAGTTTGGCATAGTCCTAAGCTGAAAAAGACTTATGGACTAGTAGGAAATAAGCTGATTTGGTCATCCTATCTACAATGACCAAAACTGAATTATGCTGACGACAAGTATGAGGTAAAATCATCACAAGTGGGAATACTGAACTCCTAGATAGCCTCACTAGGCTTCTGATGCTCGATATTAACCTACTAACATGTGGACCATTTGGTTGCAAACTCTACAATGTCTTTTTTCATCCCACTCCACAATAGATCTTTCGCAAATCATGGTACATGTTAGTGGCCCCTGATTGAATAGAGAATCGTGCACCATATGATTCTGCAAGAACCCATTGTCTTAGGTTATCTACATCTGGCACACATAGGTGACTCTGATAATGTAGAACACCATCTCCCTCTTGGGAAAAAACCTCAACCTTTCGCTCTGTGACTGATTCTTTCAACTTAGCTAGACTTGGATCCCTATCTTTCTTTTCCTTCACCTCGGAAACTAGGGATAATTCTGAAATACTTTATACCCATACACTACCTTTTGTTAAATCGACTAAGCGGACACTTAGTCGAGCAATTTGATGAACTTCCTGAGCTAACTTTTTCTTACTATTTTTAACATAAGCAACACTACCCATAGACATTGTACTTAGAGAATCAACCACTACATTGGTCTTGCTCGGATAATACAGAACACTTATTTCATAGTGTTTCAATAATCCTAACTAGCTTATCTAATAGAGGTTTAGGTCTTTCTCATAGCTTACATACTACAGGATCTTATGGTCAGTGAACAAATCACCGTGTACTCTATACAAATAGTGCCTCCAAATCTTTAAGGCAAATACTACTGCTGCTAACTCAAGATCACGAGTTGGATAGTTTTTTTCATAGAGCTTAAGCTGTGTAGAGGCATAGGCTATGACCTTACCTCTTTGCATCAAAACACACCCCAACCAACTCTGGAGCATCATTATACATAACAAGGCCATCTATACCATCTGGTAGACTCAAAACTGGGTTGTAGCGAGTTGAGTCTTCAACACCTGAAAATTCTTCTCACAAGAATTTGACCACTGGAATTTTACTTTATTTTAAGTGATCCTAGACATAGGGATGCAATAGATAAAAGCCCCTCAACAAACCATCGGTCGTAGCCGGCCAAGCCCATGAAACTGCTGATGTCTGATGGAGAAATAGGTCTGGTCCAGTTCCTCATCGCCTTAGTCTTTTGATGATCAACTCTAATGCCATCACCAAAAATGATATGGCCGAGAAAAGCTACTGACCTTAGCTAAAATTCACATTTATCAAATGTGGCGAATAGCTTATGGTTTTTGAGAGTTTGTAATACTATTTTGAGATGATCTGCATGGTCATTTTCACTGTAGGAGTAGACAAGAATGTCATCTATGAATACTATGATGAACATGTCCAAATACTGCTTGAATACACGGTCCATCAAGTCGATAAAAGCTTTTCAGTCATTGGTAAGACCAAATGACATAACAAAGAATTCAAAGTGACCATATCGAGTTCTGAAGGCTATTTTTAGGATGTCGCATTCCCTGACATTGAGCTGATGATAGCCTGATCTAAGGTCTATCTTAGATAAGTAAATGGCCTCCTAAAGTTGGTCAAATAAGTCATCAAACTGGGAAGTGGATACTTGTTCTTAATCATGACTTTATTTAACTGGTAGTAGTCAATACACTTTCTGACAGAACCGTCTTTCTTATGCACGAATAAAATTGGTGCACCCCACGGGGATACGCTGGGTCAGATGAATCCCTTATCAAATATATCCTTCAATTTTTCTTTTAACTCCTTGATTTCTTCTAGATCTAATTTATATGGCAGAATAGAGATAGGCTGAGTATCTAGAAAAAGGTCTATTTCAAAGTCAACTTCTCTTTCAAGAGGAACACCAGAAAGATCTTCAGGAAATACATCTAGGAATTCATATGCTACTGACACTGATTCGAGATTAGGGGTTTCTAAACTAGCATCTTGAACTCGAACGAGATGGTATTCATATCCCTTAGATATCATTTTTCTTGCCCTTAGGTAGGAAAAAAGCTGACCCATAAGTGCTGAAGTACTACCTCTCCACTCTAGGATAAGCTAATTTGGAAACTAAAACTGGACAATTCTATTTCTACAGTCAACTGAAGCATAGCATGAATTGATCCAATCTATGCCGATAATGATATCAAAATCTGTCATCTGTAATTCTACTAAGCCTACTGAAGTGACTTTCTGAGATACCATAATCGGACAGTTCCTATATACCCGCCGGGCTATGATGGATTTATCCACTTGGGTAGAGACTGAGAAAGGCTCTACTATGATTTCGGGACTGACTCTGAAGTCGAAAACTATTTATGGAGTTACAAAGGATAAATAAGCTCTTGGATCTAGCAAAGCATAAACATATAAATGATAAAATTGCAATGTACCGGTGACCACTTCAGGAGAACTTTCCTGATCCTGCCAGGACTAAATGGAATAGAGTCTGTTTGGGTGTTGCCAACCGGTAGCACTGGAAGTGGCACCCTGTTGATTCAAGCAACCGAATTGAGCTGAGGGATGGTTATACTGACCCTGGGAACCTAACTGGGGACAATCTCAGACTCTGTTACCTAGCTTGCCACACCCAAAACAGATATCACAATCAGCCCTGCAGAGACCCTAGTGGTTTCTGCCATATTTTTGGCTAAGGATATTGGTTTGGGTGTTGTTGACACTATCTTGAGGCTTAGGACCTGGCGCCCTGTATTTGTTGCCATCTCTAAATTTTAGCACTAGAGCACTGGCTGAGCATAAAGATGGAACTGAGGATTTTGGGCAAAAATGAGAATGATTCCCACCTTCTGACTTAGGCTGAGCGAAGTTGAAACTACTTGTTCTCGCTCTCTTGTTCTCCATCACCTTCTCCTTATTCTTAGCCTCCTCTATCTGTTGAGAATGGACAATGAGCCTGGATATGTCCATCTCCTTAATCAGCATTGATCTTCTATACTCCTTAACCACACTGCTAGAAATCCCAAACACAAACTTACTCATCCTAGATCTACTATCTGCCACCACTTGAGGAGCGTATCTAGATAATTGAGTAAACTTTAGAGAGTACTCTTTCTGTTTCATGTTGCCCTACTTCAAATTAATAAAATCTGAAACCTTCGCTTCCCTCAACTCCAGTGGGAAGAACCTATCTATAAAAGTAGTGGCAAACTCCTCCCACTCTATGGACCTTGCATCTATGACCCTTTCTACTTTTCACTATTTAAACCATGAGTGAGACATATCCTAAAACTGATATGTGGCCAACTCAGCACTCTCAATAGTATTCACCCCCATAATATCTGTAAAGTTTTGCAACTGATCAAGAAATTCCTGAGGGTCCTCATCTGACTTAGACCTAGTAAAAGATGGAGGGTTCATTTAGGTAAAATCCTGAATCCTAGCTGCAATAGTATTGGCCACAAGGTTTTCCTGAACAATAGCTGGGCATTTATTCTTAGCTGCCACAGAATGAGCTAGGATGGTAAAAGTTGTTCTGAATTTAGCGTGGGAGACATATTCATCCAGAGGATCTGGCTGGACGGGCTGAGGTGTGGGATGGTCTCCCATTCCTCTTCCCTTAGTCCTCTTTAGAGGCATATTCTGTAAACAGAAGAGAAACTTGGATTAGACAGAGAGTTTAACTTGAGCTTGTGCTCACTCGCATGACATAAATACTAAAAGAATGGAAACTTTTCCTAAAATATGTCATAGTCTCCTTTCCATAAGTGTAGCGCACTACACACCCATGCACAAGACTCTACGTGATGCAGCTTTCAGACTTCCTAGGATACTGTTGAACCATAGGATCTGATACCAGTTTAAAATGCCCCGAGTCTGTACCCCGGATGCTACACGGTGTTTATAATCCCAAAAGACCACAAGCTAATACATGAATAGTACCTTCTGCAATAACTGAGTATCAATACTTTAAAATACAAAATTTAGGAAAAAATATCCATAAGGTTCAAAGCTAAAAATCAATTATTGAATACTGAAAAGCAATACTGTAAATTGAACATCTGTCTAAAAAATTACTCTAGTATTAAAATCCTCTAAATGTCTGAATAAGGAGTGGTTGGGACAAACCCTCAACTAACCCCGACTACTAAAAACTAATAAATTGATATACTAAAGTAATAATCATATCCCCGAACTATGAAGAATCACCACTAAATCTAATGCTGAAAGGTTAGGGCTACTAGTATGATTAGGAGTCTGTGCGTCTGAACCTATGATATAAGACATCATAGCTCAAAAGAAAAGTGTGCGTCAGTACTTTGAACGTACTGGTGTACTAAGTGAGGTAGGATGATATGTATGAGTTCATATGCATGAACAATAACTGATTGAATAACATGAACATAACTGAAAGAGAGTACAAGCATGAATGCTTAAATTGTAATTAAGGTTATGGTAACACTTAATACTGAGTTCTGAATCACTAGTTTACTCATATGTTAGTTTACTAATGTTGTATCACTATTAACTGAGTGACTGTATCTGACAATCTTGATTCTTTGGAACTATTCTGAGTTTCATACTGAACTAGGTGACTGTGTTTGATATTCCTAATTTCTATAGAACTGAACTGAGTTCTATACTGAGACTGGAACTGAAACTGAGACTATGGGAAGTAATCATCTAACCGACATGCCCCTCTCTGATCTGATTGGGGTAGAACTAGTAACCCCAGCTGGATGGTGTCAATATCGTGCCATGGGTAAAGACAAGCTGAGTCACCCACATCTGGCAGGTGCTATGAATAAGAACAGTGGTACCCTCAACTGGTAGGTTAAAAAACCTCATCAACTCTCAACTGGCAAGTTGATGTTTCAACCTACGCTGGCTACATAGTTCTGGAATGCAAGAACTGCTTCTAAGGATCACACACTCTACTGGCAGATGAGTCCCTATCCTTGGGTTCACTCGGTTTTGAATTCTACTCCCAACTGAATAGACACTAGACTGATTTCTAAATTGTTCGAGGCTGTACTGAATTGTTATTAATTTTTTTAACTAACTGAACTGAACTGAGCTCGCGGGTTTCTGAACTGATTACTAAATGAGTCCTGAAATAATTATCGAACCACAGATAGTGATATAACTGATACTATTTTATAACTAACACTGGCTCTAGATATACAGCTAAATTGTTGGGTATTAAATACCCCCAGGACTCTATAGCATAAAAAGTAAATCACTGCATGACTTTAGTAGAATAATGGTACTAGCTTGCTAATAATGCATTCACTTAGACATTTTTTTAAAATACTTATTATGCATGAGCTTGTGCATGATTGAAATCACATAATGATGTGTTATGCTTGGACTAGTCAATTCACATAAGCATTTTTACAAATACTTGGGGAGCATGGGTATTTCACATATCAATAAACATCTAGTAATATCATAGATTCTACATTCAACTTGACATGTAGTTCACAAAATTTTATTCACATTTAACTAATTTGCATGAAACTTGGGACAAAACATGGAATTAGATCACCATTAATATCATAATCATTAATACATTTAAGATCAAACATGAAATCCATGAAATAAATTAACTTGTATTTTAAAAGAGTTTCTTGAACTCCAAGGGTGGAAGGAGACCCTTGGATGAACAATTCACTTACCTTGGTATTCAAATTTGCGAAGAATGAGGTAGTGTTCTTGAAGAGTGAATCATAAATTAGAGGTCCTTGGGTTTCCTTCTTGAGAAATTTTAAGAAGAATGAATGGATTTTCCCTCTAAAGGGGCTTAATCTTTTGTTTTGGAGGCTGACATAAGGTGGGAAAAGACACAACTACCCCTGAGGATATGGCTTTTTAATGAATGAAAATGGGTCCGATAATGCGTAGGCCAACGAATTACATCACTGGGGTTGACGCTATGGCTGATGCACTGGATTGAGTTTGCGTTGACTCACTAGAATTTGACACTTGAAGCTGGAAACAAAATTTATCAATGCGATAAGTGATGTGGCGCGTAGAGATCACGTTGACCCACTGGTTTGGACTCCTAAAATTAAATCAAAAGAGGTCTGAAAAATTCAAAACTTGTTTGAAAATAACTACTAACATTCCGGATCATGAATCAACCAAAAAGACGATATTTAAAAGTCATAAGCGTCATGAAAAATGATTTCCAAATTACGAAGGCTAAGATAACTCTAAGTATGAATACACAGTTAAAATTTTCTAAGTCTGGAACTCCTCATAAAGCTCTAAGAGACTGAGTTAAGCTTAGAATTCTGTGGGGTCTTACAGTTAACTAGTCCCACAAGTAAATGTTCCTTGTCCACAACTTTCAAGCAACCATTTGGCTCATCAATCTTAGTCAACTCTTGTTGCCTTCGAGCCATGTCTTTCTTTCCTTGTTCATGTGATATCTCTTTTTACCTGTTCTCAACTTACTCCTTCTTCATTACTTCCTAGAATCCTCTCGTGATCTCATATTTCCTACTCACTTGCTCATCATTCCCTTCTAAGATAATCAAGTTTTGCCTATGGGTTGGGGCATCTTGAATTCTCTCTATGGAATCTAAGTACTTCTCTATGCTTGTAATTGTGCCTTCCATGTTTGATTGGCTTTTTTTCATGTTTTATACACTACCTTCTGTGGAGGTTAGATTACTTTCTATCTTGTCTAATAATCTGTTCATGCCCTCAATCTTTTTATATATGACTTTCAACATGTTTCTTCCCACGATATTTTGATATCTTGGTTCATAGCCATTATACCTAGCAACTAAACACTCAACAAAGACAACAACAGTGTTAACATTAGAAAAGTAAATGCTCATAATCACTCGTGTTTACACACATTTGATTGCCTGACAATTAGATAGGCTACTGCTGAAAATTTTTTATACTTCGGTAGTTCATAAGGTTTCAGTTGCTAGTTGTCACTAGAATAAATTTTTGTTTGAAATGACTCAAGGAAAATATGTATGGACTTGAGCCATGAAGCTATGATGAATTTAAACCTAGAAAAACTCAATGAAATAGAATTAAGAATGAAATGAACCCAAGTACTAATCAATCAATTAGTATATGAATTACTAGTTGTTGAGAATGTTAAGAATCAAGAGATTAACTTAGGAATCAAGAAATGAAACTAGATGAATAAAACCTGAGCTAGAGTGTTGTAGTATTAAATTGTGTTGGTGAGATGCGTTTGAAGTGTGTTTGACAGGGATTAAGGCTGCTTGGGTGCATCCCTAGCACATGCCAAGTGCATCTGGGGCTGTCTTGACCTGCTTTATAAGGTTTGGAGCAGCCCTAGAGCAGGCCAAGAATATGTCAAATACAGAACCCACTATCTTGGGCTGTTTTTGAGCTGCTGCAGTAGTCCAAACACAGACCAAGGGCAGGTCTAATGCAGGTCAGCCAGGCAGCTTGCTTCGTTGGCAGTTTGTACTTGTTGTGGTCCTTTTTTTGTTCTTATCTCTTGAAATATTCTTGGAACCTTTGAAGATTCTTTAGTACTAAAACTTTTGCACTCTTTTTCCTTCTATTTTGAGAATCAAACACCAACTTTTTGCTCAAAATTCATCTTGAAGATATAAATTTTTCCAAGAACGCAAAAAATGCCAACTTATCCACCTTAGCTCAGAATGAGTTGAAATTTTGAATCAAGGAACTTTTTGACATTCTAAAGTCATTCCAAACATCATTCAGCCCAAAATTTTCACCAAATTTTAAAGATTTTCAACCCACTTTCTTTTCTTCAAGCTCAAGTTTTTATCAATGATAAAATCTTCAATATAGCTCCGTTTTTTCTCAAATTCGATCCTTAGACTCCTATAGTGTTAGAGAACAAGAATCTAACACTAGAAACTCAATAAAATAATTAATTTAAACAATCAAATTTGGACCAAACCCTAAAAACGTGAATAGTAAAGAAAATTATGTTTTTAAAATTTTCAAGACAACAAGACCCAAGATGGACTTTGTGAGAATGAAATCAAGCTCGGCTCTGATATCAAATAATACGAGAGTAATCTATGAAAAAGATAACAAATACAAACACTAAAGAAATGGCAAAATTGAAAGATGAAAAGTAATAGGATAAAAGGATAGATGATAGACAAATAGATAGATTGACACAAAAAGATAGAAAGAAATAGGAACTAATGAGTATATTAAATTAAAAAAAACATATGAATTACCAATAAGCACGTCATCTCTTATGTCAACCGCAATAGAATCGAAAAGCCCTTACAACCACCGTTTCTAAACAAATATCAACAAAAGCTTTTCCAATCTATCACTCACTCTCTCAAGAGTTTACATATCTTCATTATGAAAATAAAAGTAATGAAATGAAGACTAAGCTAATCTATTTATAGTCTAGGGTTTAACTTATTACAATGGACCCATAAGTAACTTATTTGTATTAATGAAGCAAGGCAGCCCGCTTTAGCTTTCTTAGGGAAGATGTGGCACTCTTCAAGGGCATTTCTAGAGTGGACAAAGCTATTTTGACCTAATCTAGATCCAATAGAATAGGTCGGGTCCACCTCTAACGCAGATTGGGTGCATATCCCTTCTAAGGGGCCTTTTAGACCCTTCTAGGTTTCCCTCGACTCCTCCTAGGACCCTTGATCAAATTTAGGTGTCATCACCATAACATGAAAATCTTTCTGGCCGACCATTGGGAAGCAATTAAGCAAAGGCTTTAGGCCCCAAAATATATCAAGGTTTCTTATCCGATGTTCGGTATTTATATTGTGGTTCAATTAATTTGAATTTTCAAACTTAACAAACATTAAATATGGAAGAACTTTCAAGACGGATCTTTTTTCATTCTAAGCCCAAGATTTTTTATGAGTGAATGATGAAACTCAATGTTTATTTATAACAGGTTTATGAGTTAATATTTGTTTTAAAAATATTGCGTATTCAAAAGTAGAAAAGCAATTATTTTATAACAAAGAATTTATGTTCTGCATTCTTTGATTCTTTTTATATTTTTTTCAATTTCAATCATTAAGTCAATCATATTGAAATATTTTTAAAAAAAAATTATTAGTATCAAGCTGTCAACTCTTTTGAACAAGACCTCTGTCAAGCATTTAGCTTTAGACCTCAAGACCTATCCAGCCTCCCCTGCACCCTTTTAATGATATTAAGATGTCTTCAAGAACCTATAGCACCATAAATATCCTATCCAAAGATCCAGAGGCAATTTGGATTGTATCTGATAGTTTCTAAAGATGAAAAGTAGAAAGATTGAAGAAATTATGGTGAGAAAGTTCATAAAGCTGTCATAATAACTTTCATAGATATTAATGATTAAACCCCTAGTAGAAGATACAACATGTCAAAGCTCTAGATTTATGAAGTGAGTAGCAAAGCTACTCTGGAGGAAGAATTTACTATTTTGCTAAACCTGTGACAAAAAAGGAGAGGATTGGATTGATTCTTCTATGTTCTTTGCAATAGCTCTTTAGGCAGCCCCACGAATGCAGTGGGTGTGATAACAACTACAAATTCATAATAACATCTAAACATAAGTTTTCCACAAGTTTTAGAAATGTTCTCTTCAATAGCATCACATGACTCAACATGTTATGTGTTCTGTTTCTTTTTATGTTTTGCCATGCATTTTATCTTGTAGTAAAAAACATGCTTGAAAATGTCAGTGCATGTAAAAACCAATCTCAAGACGAACCGCTCAAAATCCGTGATGACCTTCTTGATCTTCTACAGATTTTGTCGATCTATCAATCTGGTTCTTCCCATTGCCTACTTCCTCCAACATAATCAACAGGTCATAAAAGTACTTTAGTTCTTCTTCTTAATTTTGTTGAACCTTATGACTTTCTAATTTGGACAATCTCAGCTGTAGTTGTTTTGACATAAAATCCTCATAGACTTTATCATCTCACTTATGTTGTCTACTAGAATATTTTTTTAATTTTAGCATGTTCTATTTCTTTGTCGTCTAGGAGAGATGTCGATGTCCGTAGCAATATTTTAAAAACAGTTATCCAGCAATTCATCTTCTTCAATTTCCTCAAAAGAATCTGCATCTTGTAGAATATGTTGTGAAAGATAACTACCTTCAGCAACTTATAATTCCTATAAGTGTTAAATATGTAAGATAGTCCAACCTCAAAGTTTATTAGTTCGAAGGTCATGAAGATGATCGTTGTGTGCAATGTTATTATTTTGAGCACTCATCTAAGTCATAACATGTCCTGCAACTATTGGTGGAACTACCAAGGCTAAGTTAGATACAAATGTAGGGGCTATTGAAGCTCAAAGGGGATGTAACCTTTTCTTCTCACAACATGTTTTCCCAACTCTTTGCATTCTTACCTCCATTTAGACATTCTCAATGTCTAAATTGTTGGTTGAGTACACTAAAATTGATGCCATTATTATACCCACATTTTGGTCATTCTGTATAGAGATTAGTTGTTATTGATAGTCATCTTGTTGCACATCAAAGAAATCCTTAGATTGCTTTGACACCTCAGATGCCATAGTGTTCAAAGTGTCCATTAATGAATTCAAAATGACAATTATACAAACCAAACAAGCAACATATTATTGCAGTACCCCCAAGAATAAATCTTAGGTCCAAGGTAATTAAAAGGGAAATCTTATGGACCATTTTTGTAAGAATATGTATAGTGAAATTTAATTTTTGTGTATTTTGATTGTTTTACCCTTCTTGTTTGTTGAACGTTTGTGTTTGTAGTCTGTGGGAGTAGGTGGTATAGTTTCTGAGGCATTTGGTTGTGTTTTATGTGAGTCTGTTTTTGCTATGGAAGATTTTAAGGTAGGTAGAGTTGACTTTTGTTAAAATTTGGAGCTTTAGGCATCGGATGAGAATTTTGTCAATTTCATTAGCTATACAAAGTTGATTTTTTGCCTAGAGTTTACTTTTGATCAATATCCTTTCATAAAAATATCCCTTTGTTAATTTGATGATGTGATTAGTTTTGAAATATTGAATTTGGGCCAATAGTGTAGTTGGATTGTGAGACAATCCAAAACGGCTTCGAAATTTCAAGGATTATACCCCAAGGTCGATATGAAGGTACCAAGCCATGGTCATCTATGGTAGGAAGGGATATGTTTGTGGAATCATTTTCAAGCTCTCAAGAGGACAACACCGTGTGTGGAAGATATCTTGGAGCTAACAGTCGAATTCATCCCAAAACCCTAACAAGGAAGCAAGCCCGAGGGCTACAAAAACTCCGATGATATTGAAGACATTAAATGTTTTCCAATACATCTATATACTATTTAAGAAGTGTTTTAGAGTGCCCAAAGAATACAGGAAGGGTCAAGGGGCCTTGAATGGGTCAAAGGAGGGCGCAATAGGGCTAAAACGCCCCTTGGAAGGGACTTGCGCCCCACCTTCTTCAAGTAGGTAAAACTAGAAGCTTAAACTCCCCATATTAGTCCAAGTTGCGCCTCATCTTCTTAATCTAATGCCAAAGCGGGCTACATTGTATTTTTGGTTGATTTGGGTCACTTTTGGTACCACTTATGTAATTAATATCCCAAGACTATAAATACTATCTATATTAGGCTATTTTATTAGTTTTTTAATGTTTATCACATATAAAAACTCTTGAGAAACAGTGTTTTAGAGCTTGGAAAAGCTTATGTTGCATTTTGCTTCGAAATGATGGTTGTAAGGGTTTATCGATTCCCTTGCGGTCAACATAAGCGATTGGTTCTTGTTGATAGTTGAATTAGGGGTTTAAGAGTTTGACTTACTCTTTAGTTCTTAATTCTTTTGTCTTGTTTGTTTCTATCTATCTATCTATCTTTATTAATCTATTCTTTTATCTCTTTACTTTTCGTATTTTAATTTGACAATTCTTTAGTGTTTGTATTTGTTTTCAGTTTCTGTTGTTCAATCTTGTATATTTTGGTATCATGGTCGGGTTTGATTTCATTCCCACAAAGTCAATCTTGGGTCTTGTTTTCTGGAAAAATAAAAAATAAAAAAATATCAAAAACATTTTAGATAAAAAAAAAACCAAAAAAATTGTATTTTTGAGTCATTTTTGATGTTTCTATACTACATTTTCTCCATCTAGTATTATTAAGGTTGGAACCTTGAGATTTGTTGCTTGATTGAGTACCTTTGAAAAGAGCCCACCATTCTTGTCTTGAACTTGAATAAATGAATTCTTAGTTAAACAGATTTTTGGTTAAAATTTTTGGAGAAGTGTTCTCTCAATTGATAGGAACATTGGGTTAAAAGTTGGTGCCAATTGGAGAAACTTCAAAATTTCACCTTTTTTGTTGTCACGACCCGAGCCGGGGCCCCGACCATACCGGTCATCCCAAAACATCAAGGCTCGAGATACCCCTGTAACAGCCCAACCCATTAGAAATATTGTCCACTCTAGGCCCAGGCCCGCACGGCTTTAAGCGCGTCACTAGAGAGTAAAGTTTTTCTTACTTATATACCCAGCATCTTCTTGAGGTTTGCCGATGTCAAACTCCTTATGCTAAGTTGGAGTGTTACATACATCCCCCTTATGGACTCAGCGTCCTCGCTGAGGTTTGCACAATTGAATGGAAATTGACTATACTCAGGATGGAGGTTTGCCCCGCCTTTTCGGGATTTTCCTAAACTTAGTTTGAACCCTGGCCCACATCAACAGGGCTGATATAGGAGTAGTTCTGACATAATTTTTGTCATGACCCGAGCTGGATCCCTGGCTGCGATAGGGAACCCAAACCATCAAGGCCCCCTGCGACAGCTCAAACCTCTAGTGATATTTTCCTCTATAGGCCTAGGCCCACGCAGCTTTAAAATGCATCACTAGGGAGTAAGGATTTTATTACTTATATACCCATCATCATTCCACGTTTTGTTGATGTAGGACCCTTATCCTAAGTAGGGGTTTACATTTGTGTTCTTGAAGCTTTACGATATATCAAGTGAGTTCAAAAATATGAAGCAACTAGTTGAAAATTGAGGCTAAATATGTTGGGATTGTGTTTAGAAGGTTGAAAAGTGCTTGAGTTCAAAATTTCATCGCATTCCGAGAAACGGTTAAAAAGTTGGAAATTTTTGGTGTTCATAGTGTTCTTGAGGTCTTCAAATCTTCAAGATCCTTATTTATCAAAATGTTGCTGTTTGATCTAAGAAAGAGAAAGAAAAGTGGGAAAAAGTGTTGGTACAAAAAGCATATTCAGAGTACCAAAGAATATTCTAAGAGAAAAGGAAAAAGAGAAGACCACAAAAGCGCATTTTGGGCCTTGTGCAAACTGAATTTAGGCCAATCTTCCCTATATCTTCCTTGGATCTACGCCTGACATGATAAAGAAGTACCAAGGCAGCTGAAAACAGTAGCTTATGTATTGGAGGTGCGCCTCAAGTGCTCAAGGTCAGCCCCACATCCGCTTCGGCTTGTTCCAACGCACAACAAGCCATTCCAACTAACTTTTTGCAAGGTTTCAACAATTGAACTTAATTTTTGGATTATTAATTCCATTTTTTGATTCTTAAACACTAATTAACAACTAATAATTGATTTATTAGCTGATTAATTTGCTCTTTAATCCGATTCTTTCTTGTGTGTTTTTCTCTTTTGTTTTCGTTGTTGTTTCTTAATTCAATTACGATAGTTTATTTTTGAGTTTTTGTTTCAATTTCCAAGAAGAATCCATTCGGGCCACAAATAGATATTGACACCTTATGTACCACTAGAGTATAAACAACCTTCAACATTTGTCGATCCAATTGTAAGGTCTACAAAGGTGAGAATTATTGCGTGTGTGATGAGGAGATTTTACTAATAATCTTGTTTTTTTTCATTTTGTAGGTACAAGGAGTTACAAAGAATTATGTCTTCGATAGCCTAGGATATATATGACTACGACATAAGGGACTATGATTGTGGTGTAAAAGTTATGGCTATGATGAAGATGGGGATTATGGAGGCTGTGAATATAGCCATGATGAAGAGTTGTGTGAGAATGAGGAAAATTATTCCGAAGGACCATATGAGACAAATAATAATCCTAGTTCCTATAGAGAGAATGGAGATCAACAAGAGCCTTGTGATGATTCCTATGAGGTAGAAGGGGCATGTGAGGAGTATTAAACTTCCCACTCTGATCATGAAGATGATGAAAGGTCTAACCTTCCTTCTTATGCAACTTTTAATGGTTATGGTAAGAGTGCATATGTGAGTTATGAAGATTCATATTCCTCATCTTGTGGTACTTCTTATCAAAGTCGAAGTGGTGTTATTAGTTTTTCTACCTATAGTAGAGATCTCCCCATAGGAAGAAAAGACTGTTCATATCCAATGCTTAGAAATACCACATCTTATCCTTCTTGTTCTAGTACCCAAATGTTTGGAAATGGGAACAAAGGTAGATTTGTAGGATATAACATAAATCATGATCTTCCTACTCTTCCTATCTTTAATAGATAGTTGGATCAAGAAGATTATTTTGACTAGAATCATAGTGTGAAAGGATGCTCAAGGATTATGATATGCACAAAGTTGAACAAGACACATATTCCCTTAAACACATTCAAGGGCCAATATTGAGATGGTGGGAACTTGTAATAAAGGTTGGTCAAACATGGTGTGCCTTGAAAGAGCTCATGAGGAATACCCATGTACCAAAGGGGTATATGATGTTTTACATTATTTACCCAAGAAGAAACATTTGCTAAAGAAAGGTAAATATTTGTGGGGTTTAGGAATGCATACTTGTTCTTGGTGATTGGTGTTATCGAAACTACATCACTCCTTCCATGGTTGATTATCTAGGTATAACTCGAGAGACCTTGCTTTTCCCATACTTCATGGAAGGTTTTCGTCACCCGAGGTGGGTACTATGAGTGTGTGTTACCTGACACCTTCCACTTGGAATGTCCACATTTATGCTTGTGATCTATTCGGTTTGCATGACATAGAGTTCTAAATGAGATAAATTTCCCTAAGATTGTAATGGGAAAATGTGGAAATTAGCTCTTTCCACTATCCATCCCAAATCTCAAGGAAATATAATAACTTGCTCCAAGCCTAGTAAAAATTAGAGACAAAATATTAAGAGGAATAAAGGTGTGCAAAGTAGTAATCCATGTGTGGAAAAAGGAGAGGTCGCGAGGATCGGAGTAAAGGGGTTACCATAAATACAATCTGACATTATTTGTCCTTGTCTTTGTAAAGACATGTGTGTAGATACCAACATGGCATGCGGAGTAGAACATACACCAAAAAAGGATACTACCTTTGAAGATTTGAAGAGAACAATCTTAGATTCTTTTAAAGATTGTAAATGACCTTCACCCCAAGGTAAAGAAGAATCTACTCAAGAACTTCAAGTTAACATGGCTAACTTTTTCACTTTAGTAAATATGAATGATCATTGTGAGTATAGGAGCAAATTAAATATGAAAGATATCTTGCCTATATGCGAGTCTAAAGATTCTTTAACTCTTATTGATGATTTAAATATTGAGAGTGAGGATACTTTAGTATATCCTATTGATGACCAAATTGACTCTTTTTGTAAGATTAATTTCCGTCCACCTAGTGTTGAATCCATTTTGTTGAATGATAGTACATTGTCTTGTGGAAATTGTGTTTATCAACTTGATTGTGAAACTAAACCGCAACTTGAGGATGTTTATGATATGATTGATGAACCTTAAATGAGTGACAATGTTGATAATGTTTGTCAATTAAATAGGATTGATCCTTTCAGAATACCTCTTGATGAAGACTTTATTATTTTTTTGGCTCATAGGAATGACCTTGTGTTTGAAACTTCTTTGAAACTTGATAGTTGTCTTTTGGAGAGTAAATTTACCTATTCTAATTCCATTTTATGGATTGATCCTTCACTCTTTAAGTACAATATCTTATTTAAAGATGATGAAATCAGTCCTAGTGAATTACCTAGTGGTGTAAGTCATGATGATGATGTAGATCATCTTGAGGGCTATTCTCTTTTTAATAATCCACTATGGTGTGATGACATCATTCCTCCTAAAGATGGAAATGTCTTCTTGGAAGATGAAAATAATCTTATGGGAAAGGAATGTGAAGGTTTGAAAGGTGATCTTTGTGTACGAATTGTCTATTCTTCTTTGAGTGTTCCAATTCTTGAGCATAACACTTTAGAATGTTCTTGGCCATCAAAGTGATCATGCTCTTTAGAATAGAATAAATGAAATTAATTTGCATGACACTTTTATTTACTCGCTATTTGCTTTTGATTATGTGTATGCTAGTATGGAAAGTATATCCTTTTGTTTGGGTAATACCTTTGAGGAAAAAGATTGTTGTCTAGACACTTGTCTATGGACACTCTATCCATTTGACCCTAGTGAAAATTTTGAATGTGGTGATTTTTATAGACCCGACTCGGGGGTTGATTAATATGACAAGCAAGGTTTGATTCAGGATGTTGGTAGCCTTACCTATCATGGAAAATCTTTCTGGGGGACTTACAATCTACCAGCTAGACCCAAGTTATGCGTGGGAGGTATCTCCAACAAAAATGAGTGATCTTTAAAGAAGGTGAGTAAAGAAAAAATCCAAGATATTTAAACATTGTGTGTTTCCACTCTTAACCAACGTTTCACTACAGGTCAAGGAGAGAGTTTCATCTTGAGAACACTTTTGATCAATTCCATTTAAGTGATACCCTTCTTTGTGATTTATTTTTAATTGGTGACCCCTGTCTCAAAGGAAGTTGTTTGAAAGAGAAAGTATCACGACCTGAACCAGGGCCTGACCATGACGGGTATCTCAAGTCTTCCATGGATTGGAGACCACCCCCTTTGCCTAATCCTAACAAGCCAAATACACCTAGCAGTAGATAATTTAAAAACATATAACAAGATAAGAAGTAAAAGCTCAAAAGTATCTAAGATAAGTTAATCTCCACCAATCACTACCAATAACCAGTACCAACACCAATACCAATACTCATGTCCATAGTAATATCCAATAAAACTCTAACAAAATCAAAGATAATCTAGCGGGTAATGGCCCGAACAATAGCCAAAAACAAGCCCAAAAGAAAGAGTCAATGACATAAGGAAACCTAAAACACGAAATGGGATCTTCTGAAGTATGGAAGCTGAAGCTATACTACAATCACCTAGTCACTACACAGAAAGAGTAGAAGAATTCCTCATTTCTGTATCACGTAGGTAAAAAACATTTTAAGACGGTTAGCAGGTTAAGTGCTAGAAAGCAACTTAAGGATAAGAAATTAAAAAATGCCATGATCAACAATTCATAAAACATTAAAAATCAATTCAAAACATAATAAGCAATACATATACATATACCAATATCAGGGTAGGGAACAAGGCTTAGCATGAACTTTAAAACATTAGCCTTGATTGTGCAGATTGAACGTCCTAAAACCACCCATGGGCTATATGGGTCCAGCTGTAATCCCCTGGTCGGGCCCCAGTACATGTTAGCCACATGATATAGACATATTATAGAGGTTGGGGATTCTCTTGCACCGATCGCCAACCATGATACTATTATATATAGTGTGACACACGGTTATCTAGACCAACCCTCATGGCAGCAAATATGAGATTCCAATATCAGTCCTCCAGACTCATATATTCAAGATTGCTACATAACCCCTTTTAAGTACGATTAAAACAATTAACACATAACCCATCCATTCTATTAAGGATTTAATCATTAAGGCATCACTAATTGGTATCATCAAACCGACTATAGATTGCAAGCAATGGTATTAAGTCAACACTTTAGGGATTCCTTCATACCCTACAGACTCCCTTATTAAAATTACTTGGGGGACTTCCATATACCCCACAAGGTTGAAATCTTTCTTATCCATTTAGCCATTTAAACCATTTGTTATCTTAAAATAAGCCAAATCAAATGATAATTCACATTCCAAATTCAATTATGTAAGTGGGTTCAGGTTATCATCAATTTAATACCTAAGCCAATTATTTGGGGAATCCTTTGTACCCCTATTCCATATACCATTCCCATGCACCCCAATGAATGTACAAACCAATAATTTAATGCATAAAATATCAATAGTAATCATGGGAAAAACATTCAAACAATTAATATCAAAAACCCTTAACCCATAGTTAAAAACACAACAAAATACCCTTGGGAATAAATAACCAATTTCATTTAGAACTCCATCCATGTGTTGGGAAAGAGAAACATGCCTTAATTACCAAGAAATTTGAGGATGATACCATCCTTAAAACTCTAGAGGACCACTTCCCTTGAAAGCCTAGGTGTTTTGCTTAAGAGAAGTGAGAGAGTATTTGAAAGTGTTTTGATTATGATTACTATGATAATGAGGTCCCATAAAAGGTTTAAGTCATAGGTTCAAATTGGGGAAGGTAGGAAATTACCAAGATACCCTACAAGAAAAGCTGGGAAATTTATCACCCAATCGTTATAGATCACACTACGACTCGTAACGACTGGCTACGAGTCATGGCCTAGACTAGCAGTCATGACAATATCCTAAGGCACCCAACCTACTAACCCTATGAGTCCTCAATACGACTCTTCAAGTGACCCTAAGACTCAGAGGGTCGTAGTCGTTGTCAATGCAGGACCCCTTTAAACATACACTGGTTATCTGGCGACTTTACAACACGACCCGTTAAGAGTCTTTACAACTCATATAATCCAATCGTATTCAGGACATAAACATTGGGGAAACAAACTAGTCATCCTATGATTACTTGTTATGACTCGTAACGAGTCCTAATAACTTATTCCCTCATGTCGTAACGAAAGGAGCAACTAGGCCAGGCCTAACTGGACACCCTATGACATAGGTATTGTACCACGTAAAGATAGCCTACGACTCATAGGGTGAGTCGTAGTCTGGGTAGTAGGGTTAAAACCTTGGTATTTTGAATGTCCTACACCAGAGATGTTTTATTCTACCTCTTAAGATCATTCGTCCTCGAACGATAGGTCAAGATATCCTTTAGCATGATTTAACACGAAATACCGTCACTTTTCTTTAAAAAGGTCAGAAAACAAAGATAGAAAAGAAATCATATTTCTTAAGCATGATTATCCGGTACGAGGAACAAAATTGGATATTTGGACTTTATATCCTCTTCGGCATCCTAAGTAGCTTCCTCATCTTTTTGGTACCGCCATAGAACCTTTACCGAAGCCACATACTTTGTCCACAACCAACGAACTCGTCGATCCAAGATTTTCACCGAGACATCCTCATAAGACAAGGAATCCGAAATACCCACACTCTCAAGAGGCACAACCAAGGATAAATCACCCATATACGTCTTCAATATTGATAGATGGAACACTAGATGAATGGATCCCAAACTAGATAGTAGGGTAGATTTCAAGTCTCTCTTAGTCTTCCTGACTTCAACAGGACCCTCACAAATGCGATAGGTCCAAGTTGGGCAATCCCGTGATCTCAAGGGTGCTGATCAAATTCACGATGAGCAATATGTCTTGACATGTATTTAATTTCTTTTTATAAATAAAGACCCCATAACTCCATTTTTGAAGCATTAGTGTTTGGTTTAGAGATATGTTAAAGTGGATTTCCAAGATTTAACCATTGGGTAATTGTCTAATCATAATTTAATCGTTCCCCACTAATTAGTTCATGATTTTACCATCAAATCTTTGTTTTTCAACTTGAAATTTTGGAGTTTTTTCTGTAAAGTTAAAGAATAATACTCGATGATTTTAAGGTCGATTTGAACTCCTTTTTTTGGATGAAATTTCATAATTGAACTCTTTGGGTTATGAGTAACATGGCTTTTAAATAAAATTAAAGTTTTGACCTTGTGGGCATAGGGTTGACATTTTGGACTCAAAATAGAAGAACAGTAATATGAGTTTCCTTAGATTCATATTCTCATACAGAATTCATATTTGGCTAGATTGGATTCGTTGGATGAAGATTCATGAGGAAAATCCTTTTGGTTTGATTTTACGGGTGTTCACTTAAGATAAGTTGAGAATGTCTTAGACTCTTTCTCAAAATATTTATGTACTAATTGTTTGTATGGAGAATAATGGATATATGAGGGTTACCGAATAGGTGAGATAACGAGTATCTATGTGGGTACCCGTTTATTGGTAGGGTTAAAACTAATCAATTGACATGTTTAAAATTTTTCCTCTACTTGCTAGCATTAATTTATATAATATAATTGAAAGTGCCTTGTGTATGCTAGTAGAAATTTGTACTCATATTCTGAGTATTTGGATCTGTTTATAAAATATTTGACAAAATAAAACTGAGAATTTTGGTCATTTAGGTTACAAAAAGTGAGTTTATGTGAATGTGAAAAAATGAATTAGGTGGACTAAATTGACTTATCAGAACTAATTTATGTGTTATGGCAGAAATGGAATCGGACACTAATTGTCATCTTAATTATAGCGTCTGTATATACTGACAGTATGGTAGTAAATTAACTAAATGTTGCTCGATGGTGTGATTCGCTGATAGGCAAGATGTTTGACTTCTACTTTCTGGAAAGAAATGTGATTTTAGTATATTCTTAAATTTGGTCATTGTACATGCTATCTATTCTCCTCTATATAAAGCATTTATCCTGTATTTCATATGATTTCACATGCATATTAATCATATTGTTCTTCTCCTATTGCCTTCGGGCTGAATTGAGAGGTGCTGTGACACAAGACTTTCTTTTATTACTCTCCGATGGCTTTAGGGCGGGATCCGAGTTGAGTTACTCTCCGACGGCCTTCAGGCAGGAGCTATATTGAGTTCTTCAGAGGGCCCAATAAAGCAGGAATCGGAGGGGGTATATGGACATCACGAGTTCCGCATGGATTCTAGCTATCATAATAGAGAATTGGATGTATACTGGTAGAACAGACTTGCACCATTCTCATCATCAGCATTATTGTTACTTGATTATATAGCATGCACCATGCACATATTATCCATCTTATTATGTCACCTCGATGTGGTGTGTGGTAAGTTGATTGTGAGGTCCAATGCTTATGTTTTGTCTTGGATAGTTGTGAAATAAGAGTTATTTGTATATGAATTATTAATTGATGATATTGACTATTAGACTAGGTGATTCCTTCCTAAATGCAGGTTTTTATGGTTGTTTTGGATGGTTGGTACAAGATGATTCTTTCCATCTATTTGAATTTGGGTCGGTCGTTGCTGAGTACATGTGAATTAGTAGTCACACTTGTTTATTTTCTACATTTAATGTGTAGTTACTGAGCCGGCATTCCAGGGTGTTGATTTTAGCTCGTTTTCTTGCAAGGATTTTCAAACTTTCGAGGCTTAATGGAAGCTACAGTGACTTAGTGGCTTCTTCGGATTTCTTCTGTCTTCCTTCTATCATTTCACTATATTGGAGGTATTGCAGATATTTCAATTGTATCACTTTTCTAGAGGCTTGACTTGTTACTTCTGAATTTTTGGATGTTGTCATCTTTCTGACTTCTTAATTACCGGTTCATTATGAGTTTCAGTTTGAGAAATATTGTTATTTAACTCCTTTAGCGTATTGAATTGTTTTTTTTCCATTATATTTGTGTTGATTTGGTTTGCCTATCATGGTAAGATGAGATAGGTGTCATCACCATTCGAGGTTTGAATCGTGACAATTTTACAGAGCGAGCGTCGGTGAACATTAGTACTATTGTTAATGCCAAATGTCTAATGGGCCGAATAAACATCACACCATTTAAGTGAACCAATGCCACCTTTTCGAAGAGGCATCTCACAGGCTATATAAACCTGCGTTCATTCACAGGTTTTGATATGAATTTTTATGCAATAAACTCTGTTCTTTTCTTTACAAATACTCTGTGTGATCATTCAATCCGTTAAGTGAGTTCGATGATATTCCAATTGTTTGAGGTACCATTACAGTTGGTCTGTTTGGCCATTTTATCCTGGGAGGAAAATTCCGCAACCTCAGGTACAGTGAGGGAAATTATTTCCTTAAGGAAAGTCCGTGAATTCAGGTGACTTGACCATTTCTGTTTCATCTTGATATCTGAAAATAAAATACACTTCTAAGAAAGATCACTTTGATCTTGTGTTGAGGGTATTTTTTGTAGTTCATTGAGTTCTTGTTTTAAACTTGAACTAGTTAAAGTTGTTGTTCTGCATATATAGATTCTGCATACCCGTATAAGGAAATAATAATAGTTTCCTAAACAATTGATTCGTATTCTGCATACAGTTTGACAACACATATATTAAATCTAGTTGGTTACACAAATAATTGATCGATGTCTTCAAATACATACACATGCATTTGGTTTCTGCTTTAAAAATGCTTATTGTAAGTATGCTACTTTAGTTAGGATTAGATATCATATGCACACGAATATAATGTGTTCTGCTGCATTTTGAAAAAAAGTCTTGCACCACTTTGGAAAACAAAATCTCCCCATATATTGCAAAAACGACAGCTAAATAGCGGTACTTATGTTTTTTTTCCGTAGGACGCGGTCGAATATATTAATAACATCTTAAATTTGCAAGTGAATTTTATTTAAACACGATATATTTCAATTAATGATCTGAACATATGAAAAAGTGTTCCTATTAGATATTGTCACTAAAATTTTACTATGTTTTTGCGTGTATTTTCAATCACTCATTATTCAGATAAGTTAACCACTTAAAATATATTATTTTTATTAATTATATGAATTAACTTCAATAAGTCGTAAAATCTCAAACATGTGTCCAGTTGATGCTAATGTGCATAACTAAAGCAGGTATTATTTTACACAACTATGTGATAGACACCAGAGAACTCACCCAATTATTTTAGTAAAATTTGAAGCGAAATTTCTTAAAAGATATAGATATATTTAGTATACGTGTTTTGCATGTGTGTCTCATATCAATCAATAAAACAAGATACAATAAAGAAGAATTATATTATAAAATGTAAAGTGAAGTATGTAATAGATTCTTATGGTAGCTCATCCTCACAGCCCACACATAGTGGGGAAATTTATTGCACCATACATCCCTTTTCTTTTAGGTATTGATGGTAAAAATGGACGTTACCTTCCAATCTCATCATTGTCCTTCTTTATAATTGCACTTCACTATAAATGCCTGAAATTTTAAATATTAAGATTTCTTATATAGTTCAAATAAGGAAAAATTTAGGAATTAAATTTTACCTAATTTAAAATACTAAATATTAGAAACAGTCAAAGTATAATTCTATATATCACGTGTGAAATCTATTTTGAACAATAAAAAAGTCAAACTATATTTTACTAAGGATCGTCGTTGTAATAACCCTCATATTAAAATTTAGAAATTTCAATATTTTTACCAATTCCTTCCCTGTGGTTGCTTTATATCATCTACGAGTTGTGAGAAATGGTTGACATTATCCCCAATATGTTCGGTAGTGTTTTCTATGAGTTTGTGATTTTGGATATCCTTAAATGGATTAATTTGAATCTTTAAGTTCGATCAACATTTCGTGATCCAAGCATCGATGGTGAATCTAACAATTTCATTTAGATCCAGAATGTCGAATTTTGATTGGTAGAGGGGTTTGTTCGGGTTTGAAACCTTTATTTTGTATTTCGGCCCTCTATTTGAAAACTAGTGAACGTTTGCCTTGAAAGGGTCCCGAGGACTAATTTTTTAAAAGAATCCTTTTTTCAAAAATTCAAGATTATCATTGAGTCTGGAATATTGAAAATAGTGAAGTAGCATATTCGGTTTGTTTATGTGAAGTCCCAAATGAATCTTGGGGGCCCGTTCGAAGAATTTTCAGACTTGATATATTGTTGGTGCCTAAGTTGCTAGTGAGATGGCTTAAGGAATCCCTTGACGGCTAAAGTGACCCCTTAATGGTTTAAGGATAACCACTTAAGAAACCCCTTGAAAGCTTAAGCATAGCCGCTTAACCGACCCCTTGATGGCTTAAGCAATCATCGCTGATATTTTTATATATCTTTTTTTCTCTTATTTTCAGCCATTGTTCCAAGCTTAAAACCTCTATTTTTTAACTCGTGGGAGCTTAAATTATGGGGATCCTTGGTTAGAAGCGTGGCTTGGGTTGAAAACGCTGCAATGATCATTTTCCGTCATTATTCCGTTTGTTTTCGCCCTAATCCTCATTAAATTCTTTAATTTCTCCTCTTATTTTCTTTAGCTCTTGGGGCTGATTTGGCACCCCTTCGAGACTCTGTTGGTAATCAAATTTTGAACACACATTCCTTGTCCTTCGAGGTACCTTGTGACGGATTATATTTTAGAATTTTGTTAGAGGACCTCACGAGCCCCTTTTTGACCTGATTTTGTGCCTGAAGTTTTATTTCAATAAGCTTTTAATAAAACCTCATTACATGTGATTAACACTTAGGATATCATTCAAAAATTTACTGTCTTGAAATGCAATGTGAAAAGTAGAGAAACACTCTAAACAGATGGGCAAAGTCAAGCTAATCATTTCATGTGAACAATAATAATCCTTTAACACATGAAATCACAAGAATGACCGACAGCCAGTAAACAACTCCTAAATAAGGCATTATAAATTCATAATCACTAAATCTAAGAACTTATTTTAAGAGCTCGCATTAAACCCCAAGGAGTCTAAAAGCTAATTCAACATTCATAAGTTCATTCAGTAATTTCATCCTTTATTTATGCAAAAATCAGGGATTCCACTATTATCCAACAACCCCTACATTCAAGTCAATACTACGTTTAAGACCTACTCCATTAACCAGTCATTCAACTCTATAATTAAACTCATAGTCTAGCTTTAGTCATACCTTTATAGCTTTTACTTCCTTACCCTTAGTCTAACTTGACCCCCGACTCTTACTTTATGTCACCGCCTCCTTATACCATAATCAGTCCTCATCATTAACCTTAAGTAAGATTATCCCATATTCCAACCACACATAATACCATTTTCATCTTTCTTATAATAATAAGGCTAAATAACTAAATTATGAGCTCACACAATATCATTGCCATCTGGGTTTACATATGTCACATTTCAATCCACCATAGGGTCATACAAACAAAAAATATCCATCAAGGATTCATACATTAACATATCAACAAACAATTAGGCTCTTATTGATTAAAATCATGTTTTATCCATCCAAACTCCATGCTTGCAGGCTTAAGCATGATTTCACTCGTCAAAACTATATTATGAATACGATTACTAACCACAATTTACTACACGTAAACTATAACCTACATGGGCGCCAATTATTCAACAAGTAAGTTATGCAATAGATTATCTTCCTTCATCTTCACGTTCCTAAAGTCTAAATAATCTAATAATAACAATTACAAGATGAATTAATAAACTGCTCTTTAAATAAATAACTTGAAAATTCAAACCCATTAATTCTATCATTATTTATAGTCTCCAACAATTAATTTTCATATTTTATTGAATTCAAGGTCTCCAACAATCAATTTTCATATTTTAGAACCACAGTTTCTTACTATGAATTGTTAATGAATAATTTAGAAGTGGTTTTAGGTGATATTAACCCAACCTTTAAGTTTTTTTCCAAAATATCACAAACATAGGATTAAAATCTCAAATAATTCCACCATTAAAGGTTGCTCTAATGATTCTATGATATTAAATAATTGAAAAATGAAGAAGATGACGGAAGAAATTTTCCTTAATGAAAAATTTCAATCCATACCAAGAGAAAATCACCCATCTAGGGCTTAGGAATGAAAATTTGGGCTTGTGGGATTAAAATCATCAAAAATGGCTTATAAACTATTGTGCACGTAGCTATAGCACCCTGATCCACTATAGGGCGCTCTGCATTTTCACACGGATAGCCTTCAGTAAAACGGTTATAATGTTTAACATAGAATGAAGATTAACGAATGGCCAGTTTCATTAACTAGGGGACTCAAATTTCTCTAATTTTGTTGGTATTGGATTCCTTAACTCCTTATATTCTAGGAGGAAAGCTCATTGGAAGTTGATTCTAGTTTAAACTTAGCCAAAAATTAAATCGGTATGGATAATTTTAACTTAACTTTGTGCTAAGAGTATTATATGATATTAGTGCACCCCCATACCAAATAATTGATCCTCACATATGTGATGAATGAGATTCATATGCCTTTTCCCCAGATATTCTTAGTAACGATGGAACCGGTTATTATAAGTAACTTGGAAAAAATGTTAAGTTCATGATCGCACCCTTAGGATTTGTTCAGAATTTCGTGAATGGAAATGAATTATGCTACTAGGATGAATTCAATGTTTCGGAATCAATGATGATGTCAGATTTTTGAAAAAAAATCTTTTTACTGAATTGACCCTCGAAACTCCCTTTCACTATTTTTTAAATGGTGGTTTGAAATAAGGTATAAAGGTCCCAAATCCGAATCAATCACGCCACTAATCCAAATTCCACATTCTAAATCTATTGGCGCATTCCAAATTATCCTATGACATTCAAAGCAGTGAATACAGGCTGAAATCATCTATATGGCTTCTCAAGCCTCTAAAGCCCACAAACTCGCACAAATTATTTTGATCACATCAGAAATTATGCCAAGCATCTCAAAATCCCAAATTCAACATGTAGCAACTATGCAAAAGGGAAAAATGTTAGAAACACATAAAAATAGAAATTCTCAAATTTAGGTCATTACAACTGCATTCGCGAAGGGTCATTTGGTCTGGGCACAAGTTAGTCTTCATCGCGATCGGGATGGTCCGACCACAATCACATGACTCGGGTTGGGTTGGTCTTTGCATACACGGCCTGGGGCATGTGTTCGCAAAGAGTAGTTTATAGGGTTAATTAAGCCAAATAGATGTCTTATAAATTTTAAACTAAAAATTGTCATATTTTATTTTGGTAATTCCATTATAATCAACTTCCACTCATATTTACTATTAATATCCAAATAATTAATAATTTATTTTTATTCTAAACATTTATTTATATAAAAGGATAAATACAAATCCTTTTAATTAGGTAGCATAAATCTCTCCATATCAATATTACTCATTCTTTCTGTGTCTCAATTCCCTCTTCCCACCATACACCCCTCCCCGCCCCCCGCCCCCCTAAAAATTTTCTTCTCCTCTTTTTATTCTTTTTTCAATCTCAGAAAATCAATTGTTCTTCAATAGAGGTATTTCCACGAACAATATTAGAGATCAAAATAGTTAAGCAAGCTCAAAAAATGGATGATAAATTGAATCAATATAAATTATTCATAATTATCACAAGCTTCTTCATTAAGACTTGAATTTTGCCTTCAAAATTGGAATATTTGGAACTTTAGTTGTTATTTATGTAATCAATGTAAATATTAAAAGAAGATGAAAAATGGAAAAAACAAGTTATTTACACACTGTGTAATCATTTTACAATAGGTATATAATTAGTGTGTATATATTACACACTAATTACACTGTATAGTATGATCAGACAATATTTACATTGTGTGCATAGTGTGTAATTATTAAATAATATAATTAATGAGCACACCTTACGTAGTAATTATAAGACATATCCATTTATAAATTTTCTAAAAATTTTTGTGTAAAGCAGATAATTTTTTTTGTCATTCACGCTCAAGTTTTAATCTGTTATAATAAAAAAATCAATATAATTAGTGCGTATATGTTATCTAATATTTTGGTGAAACTCAGGTAATGTTTTTTTTTTACCATTTTCATCCAAGGTTTTGAAAATTTGTATTTAAGTTTTTCTAGAGACAATAATAAATGATATAATAGCTAAAATATGTTAAGGGATTATTGTTGGGAAATAACAACTTGATTAAGTTCCCTCTTTCTAACAATTTTTTAAAAGAAATTTAATCTTCTTATTTGAATAATCTATGACTACTTTTCATAGACTTATATAACTTTATAGATTTTTAACATTAGTGAGCTTGGCTACATGAGTTTTTCCTCCTATGTTATACCTAGGCAGACTTTAAATCATTTTCTCATTCAACACCCCATTTTCGTCATTATTTGACTTTGAGTGCTCGATTTTGGACAATTTCAAAGACAGTTTTCCTCAATCTTCGAAGGGTAATCTGTAAGCTCCTATTTTAATCATTTCTATTGATTTCATCTTCAAACAATTTCATGTGTTTGATTTAAAACTTGGATTTTGGGGCTTTTACCCGGTAAATTATAAAAATAATTTTTCTTTAATTTAAAGTCCGATTTCAACTCCTTTTTAGTTGGGTTTCATATTTAAAACTCTTTTTGATATGGAAATATGAGTCTTAAATAAATTTTAGATTTACCCTTTTTGATTTCAAATTGATTTACAAACTATTTTTTTATCCAAAATAAATATAGCCAATAGATTTATCGTTGGACTCATTTTGAAATGATGATATTTATGATAGATTTAATCTATTTCAAGACTGCTCGTGAAGAAAAAGCTCCACGTTGAAGGGTCTGGGCTAGAGTTTCAACGATTCGAGGGAGGTTATGACTTAACTTTCTTCAGATTGGGGAGGACAATTAAACATTCATGTACCACATGCTATGGGTTGGGTATTTGTAGTGAAATTTGAATTTAGAGATTATTAGAATAACCGTATTACCCGTGTGGAGCTTATATGCATGTTATTACTGATTTGAGATACTATTATCATTGTGATGCTAGTGTGGGGGATTTATTTGATATTATAGGCCTAATTTGTATATTAGTTGTCTTTATTATTTTTGTGATCCCAACATAATGTAACGCCCCGAGAGTACACCCTTGAAGTTACACGGTGCTTACGATCACAAGTGACCACAAGCTAACCTATGATACAGGTACTTGCTGTGAGCACTGGGTAAAACTAATAACAAAAGATCATATGCGGAATTTAACTGAAAAATGTCATAAGATTTAAAATCAAAGTTCAGATAATATCTGTAAAAAAAACTGACAATATTGATAAAATGGCTGATAATAACAACTGAAAACTGACAGACTAACTGTACTAGTCTGAAAGCCTCTAAATTGTATGACTGTGGAGTTGATGGGACAATCCCTCAACTAACTCCGACTAACTAAATAGCTGAACTACTGACATAACTAAATATAAGATAACTCATCCTCGAAGGATGACGACTCACCACGACTGTTGCTGCTGATGCAATGGAGAGTCTAAGTACAGTCAGGAATATGAGCGTTCGAACCTACGATATAAGATATCATAGCGCATGAAAGAAGTGTGCAATAAGTACTTTGAATGTACTGGTATGTTATATGAGATTAGACTGATATGCATGGATTGATGTGCATGAGTAATAATTGACTGAATGTATAGCATAAGGTACGAGTAAGAATGCATGTAAATTATAAAGACTTAGAATGCATAACTGAGCATAAAAAAGGTTCTAAAAAAGTCTATAAACTAAAATACTAAAATCTGGTAACTGAATAACTGATAAACTATATGCTATGCTCAAGCAAGACTAAACTAAATTCTTAATTGAGTACTGAAACTGAAACTGTGGGAGGTATCATCTAATTGACATGCCCCTAAGTTGAGCTGATTGGGGCCCAACCTGTGACCCTAGTTGGAAGGGTGCTAGTACCTTGCCACGGGTACTAACAAAGGTTGTTTCAAACCTAACCTACCAGGAAGACATCTCAAACCTATGCTGGATATGTAGTTTTGTAACTCAGGGATTGCTACTAAGGGTCAAACCCTATACTAAAAGGAATGCCCCCATCCCTAGGTTCTCTCGGTGATGAATCCTACTCCAACCTGAACTTACACTGATTATGGGACTGAACTAAGTTTAACTAAAGAAGGAACTAACTCAGATTACTGAACTGATCTATGTTTGACTGATATGATAACTGGCTGAACTAATAATTCGCGTACATGACAAAACCATTTTGAGAATACTGACACTAAGTAAACAGCAAAATTTCAGGCATTCATAACCCCTAGGACTCGATAACAATAAGAATAGGGAAACATGAAAGCTTTGAAACTATGGAAGGAACTCATTGTTCACTTAACCATTTCATCAAACGCATGGGGGTCAAGACTTTAACATGGTGGTGCTTTTAAATGTTATAAGTTAGAACAATCATATGATCAAATCATAAACTAAGGGTTTTTGCACCCGCATTTTTGAGCTTGAAATCATACCATCGTTCCTACGTGCAAAAACACTTATACCATTTTTGATTTTTAATTCATGTTTCATGACCTTTATCCTAGTGTCTTAAGTGATTATGAGGTAAAAAATGTTCATAGGAATCAATTAGAGCGACGTTGAGCTAAGAGCTTTTGATTTGGCTAAATATTTGTATTCAATTCTACAAGGGCCTATTTTAAACATGTATAACTATTTTTATACATAGAATTTTGTAGCTTAAGGACCACCAAATTGTAGATAACTTAATTAACTTTCCAACTATACCAAATTTTCCTAAATTCAATAACCGAGACAAAAGTTATGGAATTTTCCATATGAAGCAGTATGCAAATGCGATAGAAATGTGACGCGTCTGCCAGCACATTACGAAACTGTTTCACATGCTATTTCAAATCCAAATGTTTCTAGGGGCACATTGGTCACTTCCCCTCACCCAAAGTCCATCCATGTAACACCCCGGGAAATTTTTTGTTGAAATTTTGTGCGTAAAAGTGTTGGGTTCTATCTTCTAGAGTGAATTATAAATTTTTCGTGTGGAATTTCATAGATTATGACCCACCTTTGCGTAGAGTATCGAATAATATTTCCAACGATATGTGGATCATCCAAAACGGACACCCGAGCGACGAGTTATAAATATTCCGATCGAACTGTTAATAGTAGTGAACAGTAAAACGTACAGGAAAAAGTACTGAGGCCTGGCGTATTTTTGGTCCAACTTTAGACGATCATAAATCCTTGTACATAATGATATAAGTGATATACTATATATCAACGTAAATCTCTGTGAGTTCTCTTTCCAATGAAATTGGTTTCATCCAATTTGCCTATCGTAGCAAAAAGTTAAGGTCGATTTACTTCAGCCTATCAAAAGAGAATTTTTTGGTCAACTTCAAACGATCATAACTCCTCGTACACAATGATCTGGGTGAGGAAATATATATCAATGGAAAGATATGAGAGTCCTCTTTCTAATTAAAATGGTTTCATCCAATTTGGATACCATAATAAAACGTTATGGTTGATCTACTTTAGAGTATCAAAACAGTCCACCAAAGGACAGATTCGAGAATATTTTTTATTTTTAGGGGAGTTTTGGTCATTCCCCCTCACCCAAAATCCGTCCAAACCCTATATTAAAGCCTATTAGAAGTATTATATCTTATATTGCATCAAATTCCCTCAAAAAGAAAACCCTAAGCTCCTACATCCAACTTCAAGAACCTCCAAAGTTCACCATTAATTCTGCAAATTTATTCAGGATTCCAAGTTCCTAGTTCGAGAACTCCATGAACCATCATTCAAAGGCACGATTAACATCTCAAAAATGGTATCAATCTAAAGTTCATCATTCAAGGTATGTGGGGTTTTTCAACAAGAACTCTCTTTCGTTCTTGTGCCCAAAAGTAATTTTCTTTACAAAAGCTTGATTTTTATTTGATTTTTAAGAATTTGAAGCATGAACCCATATCTTATGATGCTTATTATGAAATCTTGATGTTTATGATTTTGAAAGATGAATTACATTTGTGGAGATATAAAGCATGAATCTTGAACGATATTTATCATAATTTTGATATTTGGGTCGTGAATCCCCATTGAAAATTGTGTTTTTTTGAGAAAGTATGTGTTATAAGCACGTTGATGTTGAATATTTGTGATATTTTTAATGATTTGACCTTTTGGTCTAAATGGAGTTGTTTTGAACTCGAGTGTGAAAAAAATCCACAATGTGGTTGATTTTGATAGATGGGAAGCTTGATGGCTCCCGATGTATATTCATATATTAATGAAATTGTTTAGTTGTGGATTGTCTTTAGGATGATCTGAGCTAAGTACGGGAGAAATCTTTAGCACCGAGTGGGAGGTATAAAGCGACCTTACTTCCCTAGAACTACGTGCCCCCATAGGAGTGAGCCTGAGGCTGATTTATATAGTGATCACTAGTTTGTATGGATATGATATCGATATTCCTACTCCAATGGCAAGGATAGGACGACTCTCCCTAATGTGGATTGTACGTTGGACTCCATATAGCTCACATGGTTTATGTCGGTTATAGGATCTCCCATTGTGTGTGTGTTTCCTTGTGTCTATGGTGAATGGTGAAGTGATTTGAAAGTGGAATTATGAAATTTATTCTATCAAAAGATTTAAATGATATTTACATTATGAGAATTGATATTCTTGGTGATCTGAAAGTGATTGACAAATTATATGATGACTCACATGTGTTATTGTACTTATTTCATCCTCTCATGATTATGATCATTTTATTCGGGCTATGTGAGTCTTTCATACATCCTGCATATTTATTATAAATATTTATGATGATGATATTTATACAACTGCATACACCCCTATATACTCGGTTCCTTTCGATGGTATAGACCCACATCTTTGAATGTGGGCTGTATTTTCTCAGAATGTTGGTTCAGGTGCTCAGTTCTAGGTTCGATAGTAATTCTTCGAGCACGCTGTTCTACATTCTCTGTTGTGGTGAGTCCTCATGTTTCGAGTACGTGATGTCTGATGTTGTTTTCACGGAATTATCTACATTTGATAAATGAGTATGAGCCAGTTGGGGCATGTCTTAAAGGCTCGCTGGTTTTATTAATTTTCTTAGAGGCTTGTCAGACTAGTATAGTTGTTGGGAGTTGACTAGTAAGTCGTATTTTGTTATTTTTCTAAAATTCTTTTATTCTTTGATATGATTACTCTGTTGATATTTGAGGGTTATTTATTGAAACCCCGTTTATTTGTGTTGAACTGAATAAAAATGGCTCAAAGGGTTAGCTTGGGGCTACTCGTAGCCTTAAGCACCGTGTGACACTCCAGGACCCGTTTTCCAGGGCGTTACAAACTTGGTATCAGAGCCTAAGGTTATAAGGCGTCCAAAGGAGTCTGACAAGCTGTGTTAAGTAGAGTCTTGATCATCGGTGTGTAGCACACCACATCTATGAGCAAGAGGCTACAAGATATTTTAGGAAAAAGTGTGATTCTTTCTTTCAGAAGTCTATCGTTCTTAAACTGTCTCTCTTTGCTATTGATTCGTGCTCTCCTCTTTTAGAAATATGCCTCCACGTTGAGTGAGAAAAAATAATGATGGTCAGCAACCTCAACCCGCTGATCCATTGAATGAAAATGTGTCTCATGGTGAATTTTGGGTAGCCTTTTAGGCACTGGCCTAAGCTATTAATACAAATGTTCAGGCCAACCCATCCCCGGCTCCACAGCAGCAGGGAGGTGATTCAGCTGCTGCCAGGATGCGTGACTTCATACGGATGAATCTGCCAAAATTCTATGGGTCTATGTCTGATGAGGATCCACGATTATTTTTAAAGGAGGTGCGAAAGATTACTCAGGTGATGTATGTATCTGAGGAACATAGTGTGGAGTTGGCTATGTATAGGTTGAAAGACCTTGCTTATGATGGGGTTGTTGCTTGGAGGAAAGGTAGAGGTGAGGGAGCTATCCCTACAACTTGGCAAGAGTTCTAGGATGCATTCCTGGATAAGTTTTCCCTTTGGAGATGAGGGAGGTGAAGATGGAAGAGTTTATGAACCTATAACAGGGCTCTATGACTGTTAGGGATTACTGTCTAAAACTTAAATCAGTTGGCAAAGTATGCTCCTGACTTAGTGGCTGATAACCGGGCTAGTATGAGTAAGTTTGTGACTGGAGTGTCTAGTTATGTGGTTAAGGAGTGTAGGTCGGCTATGCTGAATAGTGAGATAAATCTTTCTAGTATGATGACTCATGCCCAACAGATTGAGGCAGACAAGATTAAGGAGAGAGATAGAATGAGAGGGAATAAGAGAGCTAGGTCCGAGCAACACGGACAGGGTCAGACTAGATCACAGGGAGGGAGTCACCCTCAGTATCAGGATAGTTCGTCTATGCCAACACTGTCATCTACTAGTGCTCCCGTACCTAGAGGTAGGAAGGATCAAGGTAGCATGTCATATGCATCCAGGTCCCAGTACAGTTCTAGCAGTCAGACAAATTGTCCCTTGTGTCCTAAGTGTAGTAGGGCTCATTCGGGTGAGTGTTGGGATGAGAAGATGGGTTATTTCCGGTGTGGTGACATGGGTCACAGAGTTATAGATTGTCCACAGGATGGACAAGGGCATCGTGACTATCGCCCTCAGACCCAGACTTAGACTGTTAGTGCTCCAGTTCCAGCGACTCGTCCAGCCCCAGCTCAGGGCGTCTCTTCTAGTAATACTAGTGGGCAGCGCTAGAATAAATTCTATGCTTTACTATCCCGCCTGGAACAGGAGGACTCTCCCGATGTTATTACTGGTATGCTTCGTATATTTCAGTTTGATGTGTATGCTTTGTTGGATCCTGGATCCAGTTTCTCATATGCTACACCTTTGATTGCTGTGAATTTTGAAATGAGTCCTGAGATTATTCCTGAGCCTATCCTAGTTTCTACCCCAGTGAGTGATTTAATTGTTGCCCAAAAAGTGTATAAAAAGTTTCCTATTACCGTTCTTAATAAAGTCTTGTTGGCTGATCTGATTGAGTTAGACATGGTAGATTTTGATGTGATTCTGGGTATGGACTAGTTGTATTCATCTTATGCCTCTATTGATTTTCGGACCCGAGTGGTCAAGTTTCAGTTTTCGGGTGCATCTGTGTGTGAGTGGTCTGGGAATTATGTGTCACCCAAGAGTCATTTTATATCTTACCTCAAAGCTAGAAAGCTTATTTCCAAGGGGTGTATTTACCATTTGGTTAGAGTCAAAGACACTAAGTTTGAGACTCTAACTCTCCAGTCTGTTAACGTCGTCAATGAGTTTTCTGATGTCTTTTCGAATGATCTCCCAAGGATACCTCTTGATAGAGAGATAGAGTTTAGGATTGATCTTCTTCCCGATACTCAGCCCATTTCTATTCCTCCTTACCCTATGCCCCCTGCAGAACTTAAGAAGTTGAAAGAGCAGCTCAAAGATCTACTAGATAAGGGTTTCATAAGGCCCAGTGTTTCTCCTTGGGGTGCTCCTAGTTGTTTGTCAGAAAGAAAGATGGCTCTTTGCGTATGTGCATTAATTACCGCTAACTAAATAAAGTCACCATAAAAAATAAGTACCCCCTTCTGAGAATAGATGATTTGTTTGACCAGTTGCAAGGTGCAAGTTATTTCTCAAAGATAGACCTTCGTTCCGGCTATCATCAACTCAAAGTTAGGGAGTGTGACATCCCAAAAACCACTTTCCGAACTCGTTATGGCCATTTTGAGTTTCTTGTTATGTCTTTCGGGTTAACTAATGCCCCAACAGCTTTCATGGACCTCATGAATCGAGTGTTCAGACCATATCTGGATATGTTTGTCATTGTATTCATTGATGGTATACTAGTGTACTCCCGTAGTAAGGATGAACATTTTGATCATCTTCGAACTGTCTTGCAAACCCTTAGAGATCACAAGTTGTTTGCGAAGTTTAGTAAGTGTTAGTTTTAGCTAAGGTCAGTTGCTTTTTTGGGTCATATCATTTCTTTCGAGGGTGTTAGAGTTGATCCCCAAAAGACCAAAGCTGTTAGAAATTGGCCTAGACCTATTTCTCCAACTGATATCCAAAGTTTCTTGGGTTTAGTTGGCTATTACCACTATTTTATTAAGGGTTTCTCCTCTATAGCGTCTCCTATGACTCGGTTGACCCAAAAGTAAGTGAAGTTCTTGTGGTCCAAATCTTGTGAGAAGAGTTTTCAGGAGTTGAAGACTCGACTTACTTCAGCCCCTGTTTTGCCTTTGTCTGATGGTGTTGATGGTTTTATGGTGTACTATGATGCTTTGAGAGTTGGTTTGGGGTGCATATTGATGCAGAAGGGTAAGGTGATAGCTTATGCTTCTAGACAGTTGAAACCCCATAAGAAAAATTGCTCCACCCATTACCTTGAGTTGGCTGCTGTTGTGTTTGCTTTGAAAATTTGGAGACACTATTTGTATGGTATCTATGTTGATGTTGTCACTGATCATAAGAGTTTGCAGTATGTGTTTACCCTGAGAGAATTAAATCTTAGGTAGAGACGATGGTTAGAATTGTTAAAGGACTATGATATGAGTGTGCTGTACCATCCAGGCAAGGCCAATATTGTGCCGGATGCCCTAAGTAGAGTGTCAATGGGTAGTGTTTCGCATGTGGTAGAAGGTAGAAAAGAGTTGGCTCGTGATGTACATTATTTGTCTAGATTGGGGGTTAGGTTATTTGATTCTGCTGAATGTAATATAGGGGTTCAGAGTAGTTCCGAGTCCTCCTTGGTTTCGGAAGTGAAAGAAAAGCAATACTTAGATACTAGTTTGGTCAAACTGAAGGAGTCAGTCAAGAACCAAAAAGTAGAGGTTTTCTCCCAAGAGGGAGATGGTGTATTGAGATTGCAGGGTAGATTGTGTGTCCCGAATGTTAATGATCTGAGACAGAGGATTATGGCTGAAGCGCACGGGGTGCGATATTTTATTCATCCTGGTGCCACCAAGATGTACCAACACTTGCGGGAAATCTATTGGTGGAGTGGTATGAAGAAATATATAGCAGCATTTGTAGCTAAGTGTGCAACATGCCAACAGGTTAAGGTTGAACACCAAAGACCTGGTGGTATGATGCAAGAGTTTAGTATTCCCACTTGGAAGTGGGAAGAGATAAATATGGACTTCGTGATTGGTTTCCCTCCTTCCCGATGCCATCATGATTCCATTTAAATTGTGGTTGATAGGTTGACTAAGTCTGCTCATTTCTTGCCTGTTCATACTTCATAAACTGCTGAGGATTACGCTAGCTTGTATATCCGAGAGCTAGTCAGACTGCATGGAGTTCCCTTGTCTATCATTTCGGATAGGGGTACTCAGTTCACTTCACAATTTTGGAACGCTTTTTAGAAGGGTCTTGGTACCCAAGTGCTTTTGAGTTCTGCTTTTCATCAGCAGACCGATGGTCAGGCTGAGCGGACCATCCTGACTTAGAGGATATGTTGAGAGCTTATGCACTTGACTTTAAAGGAAGTTGGGATGATGACTTACTGTTGATAGAGTTTGCTTACAATAACAGCTTCCACTCTAGTATTGGCATGGCTCCATTTGAAGTCTTATATAGGAGGAAGTGTAGATCACCCGTAGGTTGGTTCAAGGTGGGTGAAGCAGCTGTGAGTGGTCCTGATTTGGTATTTGAGGCTATGGAAAAAGTTAAGTTGATTAGGTAAAGGTTGAAAACTGCGCAGAGTCGTCAGAAGTCATATGCGGATGTTAGAAGGAGAGACCTTGAGTTTGAAGTTGGTGACCTAATGTATCTAAAAATTTCACCCATGAAGGGGGTGAAGAGATTCGGAAAGAAGGGGAAGCTTAGACCCTGTTATGTTGGTCCTTACAAAATTCATAGCCGTGTTGGTAAGGTAGCTTATGAGGTCGAGTTGTCCTCTGTTCATCCAATATTCCATGTCTCCATGCTTAGAAAGCATATTAGTGATGTTGTGGTAGTGGATTCCTCTGTGAGTGCTGACATTCAAGAAAATCTTTCTTTTGATGAGATTCCTATTGAGCTTCTTGATTTCAGTGTCTGAAGACAAAGGAACAAAGAAGTTCCCTTGGTCAAGGTGTTGTGGCGAAACCAATCTGTTGAGGGCACAACTTGGGAAGCTGAGGAAGATATGCTATCCAAGTACTCATACCTATTTTCCGCGAACTCCGATCAAGATGAAGTACCGTTCTTTCCTAAATCGTGCACTTTTGATAAAAGTTGCAGCAATTCAGCTGTCATTTATTATGTGTTCAGCTGTAGTTTCTTGAATTTATGCATTCAATGTTGCATTCGGAGTAAGAAACGATGTGGTTATGAGTCTAACGAATGGTTTCAGCTGTATGCTCTATTCCCTATTCAATCTTGGAATGTATAGCGTCATTCGACGATGAATGTTTCCAAGGGGGGATGATGTAATACCCCGAGAAAATTTTCGTTGAAATTTTGTGCGTAAACATGTTGGGTTATATATTCTAGAATGAATTATAAATTTTTTGTGTGGAATGACTTAGATTAATACAAACATTGTATAGAGTATCGAATATGTGGAACATCAAAAATGGACATCAGAGCGACGAGTTATGAACATTCCGATCAAAGCGTGAATAACAGTGAACAATAAAACGTGTAGGAAAAAGTACTGAGGCCTGGCGTGTTTTTTCTCCAACTTTAAACGATCATAACTCCTTGTACATAATGATCATGGTGATCTACTATATATCAACGGAAAGCTCTGTGAGTCCTCTTTCCAATGAAATTGGTTTCATCCAATTTGTCTATGGGAGCAAAAATTTATGGTCGATCTACTTCAGCCTATCAAAAGTGAATTTTTGGGTCAAATTCAAATGATCATAACTCCTTGTACACAATGATCTAGATGAGATACTATCTATCAACGGAAAGATATTAGAGTCCTTTTTCTAATGAAATTGGTTTCATCCAATTTGGATATTGGAGTAAAACGTTATGGTTGATCTACTTCAGACTATCAAATCAGTCCACCAAAGGACAGATTCGAGAATTTTTTTGATTTTTAGGGGCATTTTGGTCATTTCTCCTCACCCAAAATCCGTCCAAACCCTATATTAAAATCTATTAGAAGCATTATATGTTATATTTCATCAAATTCCCTCAAAAAGAAAACCCTAAGCTCCTATATCCAACTTTCACCATTAATTCTACAAATTTATTCAAGATTCCAAGTTCCTAGTTCAAGAACTCCAAGAACCATCATTCAAAGGCACGATTAACATCTCAAAAATGAGTATCGATCTAAAGTTCATCATTCAAAGTATGTGGACATTTTCAATAAGAACTCTCTTTCGTTCTTGTGCCCAAAAGTAATTTTCTTTACAAAGGCATGATTTTTATTTGATCTTTACGAATTTGAAGCATGAACCCATATCTTATGATGATTATTATGAAATCTTGATGTTTATGATTTTGAAAGATGAATTTACATGTGTGGAGATATAAAACATGAATCTTGAACAATATTTATCATGATTTTGATATTTGGGTCGTGAATCGCCATTGAAAATTGTATTTTTTTGAGAAAGTGTGTGTTATAAGCACGTTAATGTTGAATATTTGACATATTTTGAATGATTTGATCTTTTGGTCTTAATAGAGTTGTTTTGAACTCGAGTGTGAAAGAAATCCACAACGTAGTTGATTTTGATAGATGGGAAGCATGATGGCTCCCGGTGTATATTTATATATTACTGAAATTATTTTGTTATGGATTGTCTTTGAAATGATCTGAGCTAAGTTCAGGATAAATCTTTAGCACTGAGTGGGAGGTATAAAGCGACCTTACTTTTCTAGAATTATGTTCCCCAGTAGAAGTGAGCCTGAGGCTGATTTATATAGTGATCACTAGTTTGTGTGGATTTGATATCGATAGTCCTACTCCGATGGCAAGGATAGGACGGCTCTCCCCAACGTGGGTTGTACGTTGCACTCCATGTAGCTTACATGGTTTATATCGATTATAGGATCTCCTAGTGTGTGTGTGTTTCCTTGTGTCTATGGTGAATGGTGATCTGATTTGAAAGTGGAATTGTGAAAGTTATTCTTTCGAAAGATTTAAATGATATTTACATTATGAGAATTGATATTCTTGATGAACTGAAAGCGATTGACAAATTATATGATGAATCACATGTGTTACTGTACTTATTTCATCCTCTCATGATTATGATGATTTTCTTCGGGCTATGTGAGTCTTTCATACATACTTCATATTTCTTATAAGTATTTATGATGATGATGTTTATACAACTGCATACACCCCAATATACTCAGTTCCTTTCTATGGTACAGACCCACATCTTCGAATGTGGGCTGCATTTTTTCGGAATGTAGGTTCAGGTGCTCAATTCCAGGTTTGACAGTGATTCTTCAGGGACGCTTTTCTAGATTCTCTGTTGTGGTGAGTCCTCATGTTCCGAGGAAGTAATGTCTGATGTTGGTTTTAAGGAATTGTTTACATTTGATAACTGAGTATGAGTCAGTTGGGGCATGTCTCAATGGCTCACTAGTTTTATTGATTTTCTTCGAGGCTTGTCAGACTAGTATAGATGTTGGGAGTTGACTAATAAGTCATATTTTGTTATCTTTCTGAAATTCTTTTATTCTTCGATGATGATTACTCTATTGATATTTAAGGGTTATTTATCGAAACCCCGTTGATTTATGTTGAACTGAATGAAAATGGCTCAAAGGGTTAGCTTGGCTACTCATAGCCTCAAGCACTCTGTGACGCTCCGGGACCCTTTTTCCGGGGCATTACAGTCCATAATATAAAATTTCAGCCCCAAGAAGCATTAAATCCCTCTTTACTCAATTTTTCTCAAAGAAAACCCTAACCACCTCCCCAAGAAAGAAGATTCAACTCTTCTTCTCCAAAATAAGAATTCAAGATATATAACTTCAAGATTTTCAAGAAGAGAGTCAAGATTAGGTTTCCAATCATCAAACTAATCAATATAAGGTACGTGGAATTTTTCTAAACTACATGAGCATGGTGACATTGTTTTAATGATGAAAAAGATTTAGAAATTATGAATTTACCAAGGGTTTTGGATTTACAATTACAATTATGCATTATGAAACCTTATTGATGATAAAGTTTTGGCCTTGAGACCTTCCCCCCATAAATTCGATTTTTGTTCTTATATGTTTATATGTGGGTTGAATGTTTGAAACATGATTTGAGAGAACGAAGAGTTATACTCACTCATTTTTAATTATTCAATTGCATATTGAGAAGCATGACATAAATGTCTTTACTATAATTTGTTGACTTGATTTTGATGATGATTTAAAGAGATGGTGTGTTTCTTAGTTGCATAAATGAAAGTGATGATTTTAAAGAGAAGTGAATGATTGTTACAAGATACTTGACCACGATGTGTTTGTGAATTGAATTAAGGATCCTTGACTGGTTTTTCATAAATTTCACTATACATATCCTCTTATACTGTTTGACTAGTTTAGTGGTCTAACAATAATGTTTTGGAAGAGAAACTGTAACATGATATTGTATGGATTAGAAATATGACTTGCAAGTTTTGGTATGATGATACCAATACAGATAATGCCATAGTAACACAGAACAAAATAGAATACAGATTTTCATTCAGATTTCTAGATTTTGAATTCAGAAAGATGCATGTTTATAAAAGGTTAAAAATGGGCTTAAAGAGAGTTAGATGGTTACCCGAAGAAAGTACGAGTTGAAAGAATCAATGCTAGAAATCGTGATTAGCCGACACAGGGTTATAGTACCATGTTGTATGGTATTATGTACCTTTATTTATGTCATCCCACTTTGGGACTATGGTTAGGAGACATTCTTTGTTGTATTGTGCACTACCATGATATGATGATTTGATTAGGGATCATGGCACCATGTTGTGTGGTCTTATGTGTCTCCCTATACTGATACTCCAATGCTTGTGGCTAACTTAGATTGGTGGCTTGATCGCCGAGTCAAGGGCAGATTCCATATAGCCCGTGGAAATACAGATTGTTAGGTGTACCATCTAGCTCAGAAGAAACATTAAAAGTGGTTTATGATTTCAAAGAAATGTTTCAAGGTCTTTAAGGTGTGCCCATATATTTTTGTATATTATATGTAAAATTTTTAATGAATTTCTCTCACTTTTGTTATATATAAATACATTATTTTGGATTTCTCCGTTTACCAGTATGTTTGTATTGACCCCCTATATTTCAAGGTCTAAGGCTCAGTGAAGATGCCTCACTAAGCCATAGATTTATCAGACTCAAGTGTGCAGCTGGTAAGTCTTCTTTATTTTGAAAGGCCTGTTTTTAGAACATTGTTATTTCATTTTGGTTTAAGGTCCATCTGGCGCCCTTGTACCAGTTTCAGACAAGTTGTTAATTTCTGATATATTAGAGGCTTTGCAAATTGAAGTAGATGTTGTCTAGATGTTTATTGATTTCTTTCTATATTGTTAGATTGAACTAAAAATGTGACCATGATTTCATTTGTTTACTTTCTGCATTTTTCCTTGTTGTATATGAATGGTGTTCATGAGTACCCGATAGAAAGGGGCGCCCGAGCCTTCATAGTTCGGGATGCTCGTCGCGGCTAGGGCCCTAACTCAGGTCGTGATAAATTTAGTATCATAGAACTATTCATGGTTCCAGGGTGTCTGCGAAATCTTGTCTAGTAGAGTCTTAATTATGGGTGTGTTTTGCACCACACTTATAATCAAGAGGCTACCGGGTATTTAGGAGTTGTTTCTTATTCTTTCATACTTTAGTTCGCGCTATAGCATCGTCCATAATAAAGTTATCCAAATTTCTTCCTTGTTTAATGTTCTTGGGCCATGCCTCATTGTCGAGGCGATACAAGACCAAGTGTCTAGATCCTCCAGCGATGTAGTTCTCTCTGACTGAGTTGTCTATAAAATTATGAATATGCACAAAGACTTGAAAAGAGTACATTAGTGATTCAAGGCCTATTAATCCGAGTGTATGCCTTTATCATGATGAATTCGTTCCTTTCATCCTAAGGTCCAAAGTGTATCGTATTGTAGATGTCAAGTTTAAGCGTGATAATGTGTAGCAGAATATTTGAACTATATTTCCACCCGAGTAGTAATATATAAAATGTCATGACCCATTGTTAGTGAGATGGTCCAGAAGTTGGTGACATAAAGTCACAAGGTTAGAAGTTAGAGTGAGGGTGATATTTGCGTAAATAAATGGTTTTTGTGGCATAATCATGAATTGAGAAGTGAGTTGCCATTGTATAGTGATAGACTAATATGGTAGAAATATTTGTAGATTGTATGGGTGTCTTTGAAGGAAGTGGCTGGCTATGATTATTATTTTTTTAAAATAGGGAAGGGTCTCAGAATGGATAGTTATGGTGGTTTTATAAATTATTTATAGGTTTGAATAGAGAGGGGTAGATTATTTAATAAGTTCAAGGTAGAGACTCGTTAGTGTTTATTGAGTTTTGAAGATCATTGTGATGTATGGTTAGGTACGTAAGTATGATATGAGAAATTAGAATATGTTGATAAGATTGGAATGGGATATAATATGAAATTAAGGTCGACTATCCCTAATATGTGACTTTACACCCTTTAATGGTCTTTACTTTTGTAGTAATAAACTAGTACTTCATGTCAGAAGGTATGTAGTAGAGTTTGAGTTGTAATAGTGAGGTTATTGCTGAGTTGTGATTGTAGGTAGTATCTAAGTGAATTGAAATATTTGGATTGATTTCCCAATTTGATGAACTAGTATAGTATGTGGTATGCTTTACTGGTGGTATATAATTGAGGATAGACAATAGGCTTGGACTTTAGATGTGAAGTGTAGTGATGAGAATAGTAGCACGAGATTGATGATACATATTTTATAAGAATTAATTATTAGTCTTGATGGGAGGTGTGAAATATCCTAGGTCGGCAACTTGTGGAAAAAGAAGTGAATAATTGTGATATTTATGTACATAAGGATTAGAGTTAAAATGATGAATTGTGGTTGAGTAATTAAGGTGATAAGAGTGATAGTCATATAAGAATAAGTTGAACCTCAGATAGCATGTTGTTAGATAAGGTTGTATTGTATAAGTGTCATGTGTACCGAGTTGTGTTTTTTAATTATGTAATATGGAGAAGTCGGAGAGTTGTTGTATAAGGTTCATTAAAGTAGAACTTGAGGAAATATAGGTAGGCAATGTGTAGCTTTGGTATAGTTGTGCAATTTTTTTTAAGTTGTAAGTTATATGATTAGAGGTCTAGTACTAGAACCCTAAGAAGTTGAAGATAGGACGTTAAGTGTTTAGAAGCATGAACGCTTATCCCATGATAACGTTAGTCATAAGTCGACGATTTTGAGGGTTATAGAAAGTTGCGATTAGTGTCCCTAAAAAGGGGATTTCCTAGAAGAAATTTTTGTGTTTTTATTTAGAATTGTTATGTAGAGTGGTGGATATAGATTTGATAAGGGGTTATGTCCATAAGTCTAGGATTGTGACTATGATTTAAGGGGGAGATGGCGAATTAAGGGAGTGCCCAAATGTTCTCAGTATGGAAAGCTGCAGGGAGGAACTATGATAAACCTATTTCTACTCAAGCATGCTCCTCCTACTTCAATTTAGGAGAGTATACTGCTAATGTAATACGTCATCTGTTCAAGTCATGCCTTTAACTATGATTCGAGTTCTATATGGACTTACGTTCATGATCTGACCTCCAGACTAGAAGCAATAATGTCTCTCAGTAATACAATCTTTCATGTATTCAAGCCATATGCTATGTTGCTCATGAACCATGAAAATCTATGTCTCCTAGGATGCTTAGTCCTAATGAAACATGTTTCTATTTGTCATCGATTCATTCTATGTTGGGTTTAGCCAAAGTGATAAAGTGTATGTAAAATCATGGTAAATCTCAGTTCTTTAAATAAGGAGCAATCGCTTCAAGTGGCAATGTTTGTCTTTGTTGTAATGTAACACCCCGTAGCATTCTCGACCCAATACCACTCTTAGTTGCATGTATGGAGAGCTTACAACCTAAAAAATTTTCTAATTGTTAAAAGACTTAGTAATATTTATGAGGTCTTGATTTTCATAATTTTTAAATTGATCTTCCCAACCCCGAGGTATAGATTTTTGAGTTGATTCATGATCAGGGGTGAAAAGGGGGTGTCTCAGGAAAGTTTTGGATTTTTTAAATGACATTTGAGAAAGTTTTGCATGATTAAAATAGTGGGCCAACACGATATCGACACATCGCACCAGGAATCATATCGGTAGGGACCGACATGGCACGTCGCTTAACGCGTTAGGTGCGTAGTTCGTCTTACTGATTTTTGGGTCCGGGAGGGTAATTTTGTCTTTTTCCCTCATTTTATCTTGATATGTGCTCCAATGTTTTCCCATTATGGTCTGTCCAAGGACATCCTGTAGTGTTGTGTTTTTGCCGAACGACTCTTTACTGAAGATCCAGACACTTGATATATGGAGAATTTCATGTCTATTTTATCGTATCTTCATTTCATGTCACTCCTTAAGTAAGCAATAAGTATGAGTTATGGTCTAATAGTGTTACTTCCATTCATGACGTTTATGTTCGGTCCCTTAATGACCTTCCATATGATATTATGATGGTGGTTGTGGAAGCGTGGTGTTGTTTTAGGTAGGGGAGTAGATGTTCTTGAATGTAAAAAAAACATAATGTGACTCTAGAGCTAAGGTTATAGGGGAAAGGGAAAATGAGACTGATAAACTTTTGTGGCGTGAAATGGCTAAGAAGGATAAATATGGCGAAAATATTTGTGAGAGTGATTGAATTAGCTGGTCTTAGTAGGGGATATCCATGAAGTTGGTGTAGTAATGATAGTCTTGAATGTTGTGATTGATATAAACGCAACCCGTGTACTATGTGGTTAGAATTCCCTGAATTAAATCTTGAGTGTATTTGATGGTATTGATAAGGTGAAGGAAATATTCTTAAAGGGATGTAAAGTACAGGTCCCGTAGCTTATGTTAGCACTTGTTTACTCCTAGTTAGGCTTCAACATAGGAGTACTAAGTAGTGGGACTCAAAATTCTTATGGTTAGATGTGTGATTGGAGAATGGTAAGTTGGCGAGTGTGAAGTATGCTATTTATTGTTTGGGGTGTAGACGATTAGTACCTCTAAGTTTAAGTTTATTTGTGGTACCTTGTAAGGTAGAGAATGCTTCTAATCCTATCTTCCACGAAATCTTATTTCATGATTAGTACCAATATAAATTAGGTCTACGATCATCAAACAAACCCCTGCCTTATGTTGTGATGATTATGATGCATACAACTCATGTGCAAGATCAACCCTATGTGAAGTCTCATTATCTATGTTTCGTGCTTTCATGTTTCACTAGGGGTTATGATGAAGTTTGCTTGATGCATTTTCATATTTTGTTAAGGAAAAATGTTCAATGCGAGGTTTCATTTATTATTCTATTCTTTAAGAGCATCAAAATTTCCCTACCCATCATTCAGGAATGAATAATCCCAAGGAGGAGATAATGTAACGCCTCGTATTTTTGAGCTGGAAATTGGACCGTCGTTCCTACGTGTGTAAACTCTTATACCATTATTTTATTTTTAATGCATTTATCATGACCTTTATCCTAGTGTGTTAAGTGATTATTAGGTGAAAAATGTTCATAGGAATCACTTAGAGCGAAGTTGAGCTAAGAGCTTTTGATTTGGCTAAATCTTTGTATTCGATTCTACAAAGGCCTATTTTAAAAGTGTATAACTATTTATATACGTAGAATTTTGCAGCTCAATATTCACCAAATTTTAGATAACTTAATTAACTTTCCAACTATACCAATTTCGCCTAAATCCGATAACCGAGCGAAAAGTTATGGCATTTTTCGTGTGAGGAAGTAAGCCGAGAAAATAGCGACGCGACGCATCTGCCAGCGTATTACGAAAAAATTTCACATGCTATTTCATCTCCAAATGTGTCTAGGGGCACTTTGGTCACTTACACTCACCCAAAATCCGTCCATAACATAAAATTTCAGTTCCAAGAAGCATCAAATTCCTCTTTAACAATTTTTATCAAAGAAAATCCTAACCACCTCTCCAAGAAACAAGATTCAACTCTTCTTCTCCAAAACAAGAATTCAAAACCATTTAACTTCAAGATTTTCAAGAAAAGAGTAAAGACTAGGATTCCAATAATCAAACTAATCAATATAAGGTACGTGGGATTTTCCTAAACTACATGAGCATGGTGAAATTGTTTTAATGATGAATAAATGTTTAGAAATCATGAATTTACATAGGGGTTTGGATTTACAATTACTATTATACATTATGAAAACTTATTGATGATAATGTTTTGGTCTTGAGGCCTTCCCCCTTTAAATTTGATTTTTGTTCATATACGTTAATATGTGGGTTGAATATTTGAAATTTGATTTGAGAGCACGAAGATTTATACTCCCTCTATCGTTATGAATTATTCGATTGCATATTAAGAAGCATGACATAAATGTCTTTACTATTATTTGTTAACTTGGTTTTGATGATGACTTGAAGAAAGGGTGTATTTCTTAATTGCATCAATGAAAGTGATGATTTCAAAGAGAAGTGAATGATTTGTTACAAGATACTTAACCACCATGTGTTTGTGAATTGAATTGAGTATCCTTGACTTTATTTTCATGAATTTTACAATTCTTATCTTCTTATAATCTTTGACTAGTTTGGTGGTCTGAAAATAATGTTTTGAAAGAGAATAATATAACATGATATTGTATGGCTTATAAATATGACTTACAAGTTTTGGTATGACTATACCAATACAGATAATGCCATGGTAACACATAACAGAATAAAATACAGATTTTTATTCAGATTTTTAGATTTTGAATTAAGAAAGATGCATGTTTATAAAAGGTTAAAAATAGGCTTAAAGGGGGTTAGATGATTATCCGAAGAAAGTACGAGTTGAAAGACTCAATTCTAGAAACTGTGATTTGCCGACACTAGGTTATGGTACCAGTTGTGTGGTCTTGTGTACCTTGATTTATGTCGTCCCACTTTAGGACTATGGTTAGGAGTCATTCTTTGTAGTCTTGTGCACTACCATGACATGTTGATTTTATTGGGGATCATGGCACCATTTTGTGTAGTCTTGGGTGTCTCCACATAGTGATACTCCAATCATTGCGGCAAACTTGGATTGGAGGTTTGCCCGCTGAGTCAAGGGTGGATTCCATATAGCCTATGGAATTACAAATTGTAGGGTGTACCATCTACCTCAGAAGTAACATAAGAGTTGTTTATTATTTCAAAGAAATGTTTCAAGGTCTTTAAGGTGTGCCTAAGTGTTTTCATATATAATTTGTAAAATGTTTTATGAATTTATCTCACTTATGTTCTATATAAATACATTATTTTGGATTGCTCTGCATACCAGTACGTTTGTATTGACCCTCTATATTTTAAGGTCTGAGGCTCAGTCCAGATATAGCGCCCCAAAAAACGGGTCCCGGAGCGTCACACGATGCTTGAGGCTACGAGTAGTCCCAACTAACCCTTTGAGCCATTTTCATTGAGTTCCACATAAATAAACGGGGTTTTCATAAATAACCCTCAAATATCAACAGAGTAATCATCATCCAAGAATAAAAGAATTTCAAAATGATAACAAAATACGACTTACTACTCAACTCCCAACATCTATACTATTCTGACAAGCCTCTAAGAAAATCAATAAAACCAGCGAGCCATTGATACATGCCCCAACTGACTCATACTCAGTTATCAAATGTAAATAATTTTATGAAAACAACATCAGACATCGCGTCCTCGGAAAATGAGGACTCACCACAACAGAGGATGTAGAACAGTATGCCCGAAGAATCACTGTCAAAACTGGAACTGAGCACCTGAACCTACATTTCGAGAAAATGCAGCCCACATCTGAAGATGTGGGTTAGTACCATGGAAAGGAACCGAGTATATGGGGGTATATGCAGTTGTATAAACATCATCATCATAAGTATTTATAAAAAATATGCAGGATGTATGAAAGACTCACATAGCCCGAAGAAAATCAACATAATCATGAGAGGATGAAATAAGTACAATAACACATGTGAGTCATCATATAATTTGTCAATCACTTTCAGGTCATCAAGAATATCAACTCTCATTATGTAAATATCATTTAAATCTTTCGAAAGAATAACTTTCACAATTCCACTTTCAAATCACTTCACCATTCACCATAGACACAAGGAAACACATACACACTGGGAGATCCTATAACAGACATAAACCATGTGAGCTACATTGAGTCAACCGTACAACCCACGTTGGGGAGAGCCGTCCTATCTTTTCCATTGGAGTAGGACTATCGATATCAAATCCATACAAACTAGTGATCACTATATAGATCAGCCTCAGGCTCACTCCTACGGGGGCACGTAGTTCTAGGGAAGTAAGGTCGCTTTATACCTTCCACTCGGTGCTAAAGATTTCTCCCGGACATAGCTCAGATCATTTCAAAGATAATCCACAACAAAATAATTTCAGTAATATATAAATATACATCGGGAGCCATCATGCTTCCCATCTATCAAAATCAACCACTTTGTGGATTTCTTTTACACTCGAGTTTAAAAATACTCCATTAAGACCAAAAGGTAAAATCATTCAGAATATCTCAAATATTTAATATCAACGTGCTTATAACACACACTTTCTCAAAAAAACACAATTTCCAATGGGGATTCACGACCCAAATATCAAAATCATGATAAATATCGTTCAAGGTTCATGCTTTATATCTCCACACATGTAAATTCATCTTTCAAAATCATAAACATTAAGATTTTATAATAATCATCATAAGATATGGGTTCGTGCTTCAAATTCGTAAAAATCAAATAAAAATCATGCCTTTGTAAAGAAAATTACTTTTGAGCACAAAAACGAAAGAGAGTTCTTGTTGAAAAACCCCACATACCTTCAATGATGAACTTTAGATCGATACTCATTTTTGAGATGTTAATCGTGCCTTTGAATGATGGTTCTTGGAGTTCTTGAACTAGGAACTTGGAATCTTGAATAAATTTGCAGAATAAATGGTGATCTTTGGAGGTTCTTGAAGTTGAATGTAGGAGCTTAGGGTTTTCTTTTTGAGGAAATTTGATGAAATATAACACATAATGCTTCTAATAGGCTTTAATATAGGGTTTAAGACGGATTTTGGGTGAGGGGTAATGATCAAAACGCCCCTAAAAATAAAAAAAATCCTCGAATTTGTTCTTTGGTGGACTGTTCTGATAGTCTGAAGTAGATCAACCATAACGTCTTACTCCGATATCCAAATTGGATGAAACCAATTTCATTAGAAAGAGAACTCTCATATCTTTCCGTTGATATATAGTATCTCACCCAGATTATTGTGTACGAGGAGTTATGATCATTTGAATTTGACCCAAAAATTCCCTTTTGATAGGCTGAAGTAGATCGACCATAACTTTTTGTTCCGATAGAGAAATTGGATGAAATGAATTTCATTGGAAAGAGAACTCGAAGAGATTTCCGTTGATATATAGTAGATCACCCAGATCATTATGTACAAGGAGTTATGGTTGTTTAAAGTTGGAGGAAAAATACGCCAGGCCTCAATACTTTTTCCTGCACGTTTTACTGTTCACTACTATTCACGGTTCGATCGGAATGTTCATAACTCCTCGCTTGGGTGTCCATTTTGGATGATCCACATATCGTTGGAAAGATTATTCGATACTCTACACAATGGTTAGTCATATTCTAAGACATTCCGCATGAAAAATTTGTAATTCATTCTAGAAGATAGAACCTAACACGTTTACGCACAAAATTTCAACAAAAAATTTCCCGGGGTATTACATTATCCCCCCTTGGAAACATTCATCCTCGAATGATGCTATACATGCCAAGATTAGCTAGGGAATAGAGCATATAGCTGAAACCATTGGTTAGACTCATCACCATATTGTTTCTAACTCCGAATGCAACATAGAATGCATAAATTCAAGAAACTACAGCTTAACACATAATAAATGACAACTGAACTGCTGCAACTTTTATCAAAAGTGCATGATTTAGGAAAGACGGTACCTTTGGCTTGATCGGAGTTCACGAAAAATAGGTGCGGGTACTTGGAATGCATATCCACCTCAGCTTCCCAAGTTGCACCCTCAACAGATTGGTTTTGCCACAACACCTTGACCATGGGAACTTCTTTGTTCCTTAGTCTTCGGACACTAAAATCAAGAATCTCAACAGAAATCTTATCAAAAGAAAGATTTTCTTGAATGTCAGCACTCATAGAGGAATCCACTACCACAACATCGCTAATATGATTTCTAAGCATGGAGACATTGAATATTGGATGAACAGAGGACAAATCGGAAAGCAACTTGACCTCATAAGCTACCTTACCAACATGGCAAACCGAATCTTTCACCCCTCTAATGGGTGAAATTTTCAGATACACTAGGTCACCAACTTCAAACTCAAGGTCTCTCTTTCTAACATCTGCATATGACTTCTGACCACTCTGCACAGTTTTCAACCTTTCCCTAATCAACTTGAATTTTTCCATTGCCTCAAATACCGAATTAGGACCACTCACAGCCGCTTCACCCACCTCAAACCAACCTGTGGGTGATCTACACTTCCTCCCATATAAGGCTTCAAACGGAGCCATGCCAATACTAGAGTGCAAACTGTTACTGTAAGCAAACTCTATCAATGGTAAGTAATCATCCCAACTTCCCTTAAAGTCAAGTGCACAAGCTCTCAATATATTCTCTAAGGTCTGGATGGTCCGCTCAACCTGACCATCGGTCTATGGATGAAAAGAAGAACTCAAAAGCACTTGGGTACCAAGACCCTTCTGAAAATCTTTCTAAAATTATGAAATGAACTGAGTACCCCTATCCAAAATGATAGACAAGGGAACTCCATGCAGTCTGACTAGCTATCGGATATACAATCTTGCGTAATCCTCAGCAGTATATGAAGTATGAACAGGCAAGAAATGAGCAGACTTAGTCAACCTATCAACCACAACCCAAATGCAATCATGATGGCGTCGGGAAGGAGGTAAACCAATTATGAAGTCCATATTTATCTCTTCCCACTTCTAGGTGGGAATACTAAAATCTTGCATCATACCACCAGGTCTTTGGTGTTCAACATTAACCTGTTGGTATGTTGCATACTAAGCTACAAATGCTTCTATATCTTTCTTTATGCCACTCCACCAATAGATTTCCCGCAAGTCTCGGTACATCTTGGTGGCACCAAGATGAATAGAATATCGCGCCCCGTGTGCTTCAGCCATAATCCTCTGTCTCAGATCATCAACATTCGGGACACACAATCTACCCTGAAATCTCAACACACAATCTCCCCATTGGGAGAAAACCTCTAATTTTTGGTCCTTGACTGACTCCTTCAGTCTGACTAAACTAGTATCTAAGTATTGCTTTTCCTTCACTTTCGAAACCAAGGAGGATTCGGAACTACTTTGAACCCCTATATTACCTTCAGCAGAGTCAAACAACCTAACCCCCAATCTAGCAAAATGATGTACATCACGAGTAAACTCTTTCTTACCTTTTACCACATGCGAACACTACCCATAGACACTCTACTTAAGGCATCCTCCACAACATTCGCCTTGCCCGAATGGTACAGCACACTCATATCATAGTTCTTTAATAATTCTAACCATCGTCTCTGCCTAAGATTCAATTCTCTCTGGGTAAACACATACTGTAGACTTATGATCAGTGAAAACATCAACATAGACACCATACAAATAGTGTCTCCAGATTTTCAAAGCAAACATAACAGAAGCCAACTCAGGGTCATGGGTGGGGTAATTTTCTCGTAGGGTTTTAACTGTCTAGAAGCATAAGATATCACCTTACCCTTCTGCATCAATACGCAACCCAACCCAACTCTCAAAGCATCACAGTACACCACAAAACCATCAACACTATCAGGCAAAGTCAAAACAGGGGCTGAAGTAAGTCGAGTCTTCAACTCCTGAAAACTCTTCTAACAAGATTCGGACCACAAGAACTTCACTTTCTTTTAGGTCAACTGAGTTATAGGAGACGCTATAAAGGAGAAACCCTCAATAAAACGGTGGTAATATCCAGCTAAACCCAAGAAACTTCAGATATCAGTCGGAGAAACAGGTCTAGGCCAATTTCTAACAGCTTCGGTCTTTTGGGGATCAACTCTGATACCCTTGGAAGAAATGATATAACCCAGAAAAGCAACTGACCTTAGCCAAAACTCACACTTACTAAACTTGGCAAACAACTTGTGATCTCTAAGGGTTTGCAAGACAGTTTGGAGATGATCAGAATGTTCATCCTTACTACGAAAGTACACCAGTATATCATCGATGAACACTATGACAAACATATCCAGATATGGTCTGAACACTCGATTTATGAGGTCCATGAAAGATCCTGGGGCATTGTTAACCCGAAAGATATAACAAGAAACTCAAAATGGCTATAACAAGTTCGGAAAATAGTTTTTGGGATGTCACACTCCCTAACTTTGAGTTGATGATAGCCGGAACGAAGGTCTATCTTTGAGAAATAACTTGCACCTTGCAATTGGTAAAACAAATCATTTATTCTCGGAAGGGGTACTTATTTTTCATGGTGACTTTATTTAGTTGGCGGTAATCAATGCAGATACGGAAAGAGCCATCTTTCTTTCTCACAAACAACACAGGAGCACCCCAAGGAGAAACACTGGGCCTTGTGAAACCCGTATCTAGTAGATCTTTGAGTTGCTCTTTCAACTCCTTAAGTTCTGCAGGGGCCATACAGTAAGGAGAAATTATAATGGGCTGAGTATCAAGAAGAAGATCAATCCCGAACTCTATCTCTCTATCAGGAGGTATCCCTGGGGGATCATCCAGAAAGACATCAGAAAACTCATTGACGATGTTAACAGATTGGAGAGTTGGAGTCTCAAACTTAGTGTCTTTGACTCTAACCAAATGGCAAATACACCACTTGGAAATAAGCTTTCTAGTTTTGAGGTAACAGATAAAATGACTCTTGGGTGCCAAAAAATTCCCAGACCATTCAAACACGGATGCACCCGGAAACTGAAACTTGACCACTCGAGTCCGACAATCAATAGAGGCATAAGAAGAATACAGCCAGTCCATACCTAGAATCACATCAAAATCTACCATGTCTAACTCAATCAGATCAGCCAACTAGACTCTATAAAGAACGGTAACAAGACACTTTTTATACACTTTCAGGGCAACAATCGAATCACCCACTGGGGTAGAAACAAGGATAGGCTCAGGAATAACCTCAGAACTCATTTCAAAATTCACAGAAATCAAAGGTGTAACATATGAGAAACTGGATCTAGGATCCAACAAAGCATAGACATCAACTTAAAATATACGAAGCATACCTGTGAAGCATAGAATCTATTCTGGCGTTGCCCGTCAGCGTTGCTAGAAGAGCTGCCCTGAGCTGGGGCTGGGTGAGTCGCTGGAACTGGAGCACTAACAGAGTTAGTCTAGGCCTGAGGGCGATAGTCACGACGCCCTTGTCCATCCTATGGACAATCTCTAACTCTGTGACCTATGTCACCACACCGGAAACAACCTCTCTTTTTACCCCAATACTCTCCCGAATGAGCCCTACCACACTTAGGACACAGAGGATGATTTGGCTTACTACTAGTACTGTACTGGGACGTTGAAGTATATTACCTGCTACCTTTCTCCTACCTACCTCTAGGCACGGGAGTACTAGCAGATAACGGTGCAGGCATAGACAAACGATCCTGATACTGAGGGCGACTCCCTCCCTGTGATCTAGTCTGACCCTGTCCGTGCTGCTCGGACCTAGCTCTCTTATTCCCTCTCATTCTATCTCTCTCCTTAATCTTGTCTGCCTCAATCTATTGGGCATGAGTCATCAGCCTAGAAATATTCATCTCTCTATTTAGCATAGCAGACCTACACTCCTTAACCACATAACTAGACATTCAAGTCACAAACTTACTCACACTAGCCCGATTATCAGCCACTAAGTCTGGAGCATACTTGGCCAACTGATTGAACTTTAGACAGTAATCCCTAATAGTAATAGAGCCCTGTCGTAGGTTCATAAACTCTTCCACCTTCTCCTTCTTCTTCTCCAAAGGGAAAAACTTATCCAGGAATGCATCCTGGAACTCTTGCCAAGTTGTAGGGACAGCTCTACCTTTCCTCTAAGCAACAACCCAGTCATAAGCAAGGTCTTTCAACCTATATGCAACCAACTCTACACTATGTTCCTCAGATACATGCATCACCTGAGTAATCTTCCGCACCTCCTCTAAAAACAACTGTGGATCCTCATCATACTTGGACCCATATAATTCTGACGGATTCATCCGCATTAAGTCACGGATCCTGACAGTATCTGAATCACCTCCCTATTACTGTGGAGCCGGGGTCGGGTTGTCATAAACATTTGCAGTAACAGCTTGGGCCAGTACCTATACTAGTCTGACAACAAGAGAATAAAATACGACTTATTATTCAACTCCCAACATCTATAATAGTCTGACAAGCCTCTAAGAAAATCAATAAAACCAGCAAGCCATTGAGACATGCCTCAACTAACTCATACTCAGTTATCAAATGTAAATAATTCCATGAAACCAACATCAGACACCACGTCCTCAAAACATTAGGACTCATCACAACAAAGGATGTAGAATAGCATGCCCAAAGATCACTGTTGAACCTATAACTGAGCACCTAAACCTACATTCTAAGAAAATACAACCCATATCCGAAGATGTGGGTCAGTACTGTAGAAAGGAACCAAGTATATGGAGGTGTATGCAGTTGTATAAACATCATCATCATAAATATTTATAATAAATATGCAAGATGTATGAAAGGCTCACATAGCCCGAAGAAAATCATCATAATCATGAGAGGATGAAATAAGTACAATAACACATATGAGTCATCATATAATTTGTCAATAACTTTCAGTTCATCAAGAATATCAATTCTCATAATGTAAATATCATTTAAATCTTTTGAAAGAATAACTTTCACAATTCCACTTTCAAATTACTTCACCATTCACCATAAACACAAGAAAACACACACACACTAGGAGATCCTATAACCGACATAAACCATATGAGCTACATGGAGTCCAACGTACAACCGACGTTGGGGAGATCCGTCCTATCCTTGCCATCGGAGTAGGACTATGGATTTCAAATCCACACAAACTAGTGATCACTATATAAATCAGCCTTAGGCCTACTCCTACAGGGGCACGTAGTTCTAGGAAAGTAAGGTCGCTTTATACCTCCAACTCGGTGCTAAAGATTTCTTCCGTACTTAGCTCAGATCATTTCAAAGACAATCCATAACAAAATAATTTCAGTAATATATAAATATACATCGGGAGCCATCATGCTTCCCATCTATTAAAATCAACCACGTTGTGGATTTCTTTCACACTCGAGTTCAAAAAAACTCCATTAAGACCAAAAGGATAAATCATTCAAAATATCTCAAATATTCAACATCAACGTGCTTATAACACACACTTTCTCAAAAAAACACAATTTTCAATGGGGATTCACGACCCAAATATCAAAATCATAATAAATATCGTTCAAGATTCGTGCTTTATATCTCCACACATGTAAATTCATCTTTCAAAATCATAAAAATCAAGATTTCATAATAATCATCATAAGATATGGGTTCATGCTTCAAATTCGTAAAAATCAAATAAAAATCATGCCTTTGTAAGGAAAATTACTTTTGGGCACAAGAACAAAAGAGAGTTCTTGTTGAAAAACCCCACATACCTTGAATGATGAACTTTAGATTGATACCCATTTTTGAGATGTTAATCGTGCCTTTGAATGATGGTTTTTGGGGTTCTTGAACTAGGAACTTAGAATCTTGAATAAATTTGCAGAATTAATGGTGAACTTTAGAGGTTCTTGAAGTTGGATGTAGGAGCTTAGTGTTTTCTTTTTGAGGAAATTTGATGAAATATAACATATAAAGCTTCTAATAGGCTTTAATATAGGGTTTGGATAGATTTTGGGTGAGCGGGAATGACCAAAACGTCTCTAAAAATAAAAAAATTCTCGAATCTGTCCTTTGGTTGAATGTTTTGATATTCTGAAGTAGATCAATCATAACGTTTTACTCCGATATTCAAATTGGATGAAACCAATTTCATTAGAAAGAGGACTCTCATATATTTCCATTGATATATAGTATATCACCCATATTATTGTTTATGAGGAGTTATGATTATTTGAAGTTGACCAAAAAATTTGCTTTTGATAGGCTGAAGTAGATCGACCATAACTTTTTGCTCCAATAGACAAATTGGATGAAACCAATTTCATTGGAAATAGGACTCGCAGAACTTTCCGTTGATATATAGTAAATAACCCAGATCATTATGTACAAGGATTTATGATCATTTAAAGTTGGAGGAAAAATACGCCAGGCCTCAGTACTTTTTCCTGCATGTTTTACTGTTCACTACTATTCACGGTTCGATCGGAATGTTCATAACTCGTCGCTCGGGTGTCTGTTTTGGATGATCCACATATCATTGGAAATATTATTTGATACTCTACCCAATGGTGGGTCATAATCTAAGACATTCCTCACGAAAAATTTATAATTCATTCTAGAAGATAGAACCCAACACGTTTACACACAAAATTTCCCGAGGTATTACACCAGAGGCCCCGCTTAGCCATAGATTTATCAGACAGAAGTGTGCATCCTTCTTTATTTCAGAAGGCCTGTTCTTAGAACATTGTTATTTTATTTTAGTTTTAGGTCCGACGCGGGGCCTTGTCACAGTTCCAGACAAGTTGTTAATTTCTGATGTATTAGAGATGTTGCAAACTGAAGTAGATGTTTTCTTGATGTTTATGGATTTCTTTCCATATTGTTAGATTGAACTCATGACGATGATTTTATTTGTTTACTTTCCACATTTTTCCTTGTTGTATATGAATGGTGTTCATGATTGCCAGATTGAAAGGGGCGCCCGGGCCTTTAGGGTTCGGGATGCTCGTTGCGGCCAGGGCCCCAACTCGGATCGTTATTGTTTTATTTTGAATTCGCATGAACATGATATGGAAACCATGATATTTAAAACATACTATAAAATATTCCACGTGAAAACAATTGAAATCATAACTTGAAATAAAATTACCAAGGTATAGATAAACATACTTAACCTTTCAAATGAGTAAGTGCTCTTTCTAACAATGCTCTTGGAAACGTAATACATGGTCGAGATTTATAAGAGTTTCATGGAGGTAATTCATTGTAAATATTTACTAAGTAGTCGTTGTTCAAAACTCAATCATTTAGGCATTTCATCAAACACTTACAATGCATGTCTTAAGCAAGGAAACAATTTTAAACATGTAATAGTAGCATGATTTTTTATACTAAATCTCCAATTAAGGCTTAAATCAGCGAAAAACACAATTCAAATGTGTAGGGTTTAATAACAACAACAATTTCGTGTAAACATGATATAAAATTCAACGTGTAGAAACAACGCAAAAGGGCAAAATGTTCGAAACATATAAAAATAGAAATTCCCAAATTCAGGTCATTACAACCACATCTGCGAAGGGTTATTTGGTCTGGGCTCGAGTCAGTCTACATTGCGATCGCGATGGTCCGACCACAATCACAAGATTTGAGTTGGGTTGGTCTTTGCATACACAGCGTCGGGCTTGTGTTCGCAAAGGGTATTTTATAGGGTAAATTAAGCCAAATAGATGTCTTATAAATTTTAAACTAAAAATTGTCATACTTTATTATGATAATTCCACTATAATCAGCTTCCACTCATGTTTACTATTAATATCCAAACTAATTAATAATTTATTTTTATTCTAGTCGTTCATTTATATAAAAGGATAAATACAAATCCTTTTAATTAGGTAGCATATATCTCTCCATATCAATATTAATAATTCTTTCTCTGTCTCAATTCCCTCTTCCCACCATACACCCCCTCCCCTCCACCCCCCACCCACCCACCCCTCGTAATTTTCTTCTCCTCTTTTTGTTCTTTTTTCTTTCTCAGAAAATCAATTGTTCTTCAATAGAGGAATTTCCACGAATAAGATTAAAGATCAAAATAGTTGAGAAGCAAGTTCAATAAATGGATGGTAATTGAATCAATAGAAATTATTCATAATTATCACAAGCTTCTTCATTAAGAGATGAGTTTTGACTTCAAAATTGGAATATTTGGAACTTTAGTTGTTACTTATGTAATCAACGTAAATATTAAAAGAAGATGAAAAGTGGAGAAAATAAGTTATTTACACACTGTGTAATCAGTGTATAATCATTTTACAGTAGGTATATAATTAATGTGCATATATTACACACTAATTACACATTGTGTAGTATGATTAGACAATATTTACCTTGTGTACATAGTGTATAATTATTATATGCTATAAGTAATGAGTACACCTTATGTAGTAATTATAAGATATATCCATTTATCGATTTTCTAAAATTTTTGGTTAAAATATGATAATATTTTTTTGTTATTCACGCTCAAGTTTTAACCTGTTATAATAAAAAATGAATATAATTAGTGTGTATACGTTATATAATATTTATTCACTGATTTATGTTTTTATTCTACACGTATAAGTTTCTTACTGTTTTGGTGAAACTCATGTAATGTTTTTTTTTACCATTTTCATCCAAGATTTTGAAAATTTGTATTTAAGTTTTTTTACAATAATAAATGATATAATAGCTAGAAAATATTAAGGGATGATTGTTTGGAAATAACAAATTCTTTATAGTTCCATCTTTTTAAGGATTTTTTAAAAGAAACTTAATCTTTTTATTTGAATAATCCATGACTATTTTGCATAGACTCATATAACTTTACAGATTTTTAACATTAGTGAGCTTGAATATATGAGTTTTTCCTCCTATTTTATACCTGGGCAGACTTTAAATTATTTTCTCATCCAACACCTCATTTTTGCTATTATTTGACTTTGAGTGCTCGATTTTTGACAATTTCAAAGACAGTTTTCATCAATCTTCCAAGGGTAATCTCTAAGCTCCGTTTTTTCTCAATTTCTATTGATTTCATCTTCAAACAATTTCATGTGTTTGATTTCAAACTTGAATTTTGGGGCTTTGACCCGATAAAATATAAAAATAATTTTTCTTTAATTTAAAGTCCTATTTCAACTCCTTATTAGTTGGGTTTCATATTTAAACTCCTTTTGATATGGAAATATGAGTCTTAAATGAAATTTTAGATTTACCCTTTTCGATCTCAAATCAATTTACAAACTATTTTAGGATTCGAAAAAAAAAAAACCAATATAGTTATTGTTGGACTCCTTTTGACATGAAGTATATTTATAATAGATTTAATCCATTTCAATACCGTTCGTGAAGAAAAAGCTCCACGTTGAAGGATCTGGGCTAGAGTTTCAACAATTCGAGGTAGGTTATGATTTAACTTTCTTCAGATTGAGGAGGACAGTTAAACATTCATGTACCACATGCTATGGGTTGGGTATTTGTTGTGAAATTTGAATTTGTAGATTATTAGAATAACCATGTTGCCCGTGTGGGGCTTATATGCTTGTTATTATGGATTTGAGATACTATTATTATTGTGATGGTAGTGTAGGGGCTTTATTTGATATTATAGGCCTTATTTGTATATTAGTTGTCTTTATTATTGTTATGATTCCGACATAATGTAACGCCCCGAGAGTACACCCTAGAAGCCACACGGAGCCTACGGTCATAAGTGACCACAAGCTAACCCATGATACCGATACCTGCTGTGAGCACTGGGTAAAACTTATAACAAAAGATCATATGCTGAATTTAACTAAAAAGGTCATAAGGTTTTAAATCATAGTTATGATAATATGTGTAAAATAAATAGACAATTTTGATAACATGGCTGATAATAACAACTAAAATTTGACTAACTGTCTGTACTATTCTGAAAGTCTCTAAACTGTATGACTGTGGAGTTGATGGGACAAGCCCCCAACTAACCCCGACTGACTAAATAGTTGAACTACTAACTTAACAAAATATAAGATAACTCATCCTCAAAGGATAAGGACACACCACGACTGCTGCTACTGATGCACTGGAAAGTGTTTGTGCGATCAAGAATCCGAGCGTTCGAACCTATGATATAACATGTCATATCATAAGAAACGAGTATGCGATAAGTACTTTGAATGTATTGGTATGCTATATAAGGTTAGGCTGATATGCATGGGTTCATGTGTATAAGTAATGACTGATTGAATGTATAGCATGAGGTACAAGTAACAATGCATGTAAATAGTAAAGACTAAGAATGCATGACCAAACATAAAACAAATTCTTAAATAGTCTGTGAACTAAAATACTGAAATCAGGTAACGGAATAACTAATAAACTATATGCTATGGTCAATCAAAACTAAACTAAATTCTTAATTGAGTACTGAAACTAAAACTATGAGAGGTATCATCTAACCGACATACCCCAAAGCTGAGCTGATCGGGGTCTAACCTGTGACCCTAGTTGGAAGGGTGCTAGTACCGTGCCACGGTTACTAACAAAGATTGTGTCAACCCTAAACTAGCAGGAAGACATCTTGACAACCCTAAATTATCAAGAAGACTCAAGAGATATATGTCAATCCTAAACTAGCAGGAACACATCTCAAACCTATGCTGGCTACGTAGTTTTGTAACTCAGGGATTGCTAATATGGGTCAAACACTATACTAACAGGAATGCCCCCATCTGATACAACCTGAATTGAGATTGATTAAGGGACTGAACTAAGTTTAACATAAGAAGGAACTGACTCGGATTACTGAACTAATCTAGGTTTGACTGACATGATAACTGACATAACTGATAATGCTCGTACGTGTCTAAACCGTTCTGAGAATACTGAGACTAAGTAAACAACTAAATTTTGGGTATTCATAACCCCTAGGACTCGATCACAATAACAACGGGGACACATGAAAGCTTTGAAACTATGAAAGGAAATCATTGTTCACAATTATTCACTTCAGCATTTCATCAAACACGTAGGGGTCAAGACTTTAACATGGGGTGCTTTTAAACATGATAAGTTAGCACAATCACATGACCAAATCATAAAGTGAGGGTTTTATTATGAATTCACATGAACATGATATGGAAATCACTATATTTAAAACACACAATAATACATTCCATGTGAAAATAATTGAAATCATAACTTAAAATCAAATTACCAAGGTATAGATAAATATACTTAACCTTTTAAATGTGTAAGAACTCTTTCTATCAAAGCTCTTGGAAACTTAATACATGGTCTAGATTCATAATATTTCAAGGAGGTATTTCATTGTAAACATGTAATTTCATTGTAAACATATAATACAATTGTAGGAGGGGCGGGTATCTGACGTATGAAATAGATTTATTAGGTATCTAATGAATCTATTTGTTTTTGTGCGTGGATATTTTTTAAATTTTGTTTCAATATCTTTTAATGATTTACTTTTTTCGTAAGATATATTCATTAATTTGTTTATTATTTTATCCTGTAGTAATTCCAGAGTTACAAATTTCTGTATAATAATTTATCCTAACTGTACTGTAATGTATATCTAATTCTAGATTTTCAATGTTATTTATTATCTTGTGTTGTTCTTCTCGTAGTGAGTTTTTAAAATTATATAAACTATCACATGTACTTTTTTCTAAATTTTCTAAGGTTTTTTCTATCCATATTAATTTTTCTTTTAGATTTTCCATTATTTTCCTAATTTGGTTTCTATAATTAATTTCATTATTTAGATTTTCTTGATTTTCTCTAGTTTTTCTAATATATACTAACATCTCTTAATATGTATAATATCCTTCTGGGTAAATTTCTTTGTATAACTGTTCTAGCCAATTTATGGTTTCAATTTCATAGTCTATTACTTTTTCTAATATTATTTTCTTAATATCTATTATTTCTATATCTTTAAGTGTATATAAGATTAAAACTTTAAGATAATCTATATTTTAAAATTGGTTTTATTAAAATATTTTGTAGTTGTTTGTTTTAGCCTTAGTAGTTCTTGCATATTTTTATTAAGAAATTCTATTTATTTTTTATCTTTAGTTTCCATGTATTTGTCTATATTTATTTTTATCTGTTTTTCTAGTAACTGTATGTTTCTTATATCTTTTTCTAAAATTTCTATGTAATTTATCATGGTAAGTATTTGTAAGAGTAATTAGGTAGGTATGGTATATAATTTACTCTAGTCATGTAATATTTACCAAATGCTTTTTCTAATATGATTTTTCTTATATCTACTACTTTTATATCTTTAAGTGCATACAAAATAAGTATTTTAAATTTATCTACCATCACATCAGATAAATAATTATTCATTTTCATAAAATTGCTTTTTCAAAATATTCCCTTCAACCATGTACATAACAAAATATGGTCATCTTAGCTTACTATATACTAGATTATTCTTAAATAATATGTTCTTCGGTCACTATTAACTTGGTAATCTGGATACTTTTTCCCTTAAATAGCGTCTCTACTCTGGTTACTCCCCGCCACGGCTTCTTGCCTCATTGGTTTCACCTTTAGGATGGCATAGTTCTTAGGGATCTTTCTCCGTTTCCGCTTTGTTAATAAACTTCTTAACTATTATTCTTTCGAATAATTCTACTATAAAGTAACTAATATGAATTTATTTTATCATATCATGATTGTTGGGAATTATGAATTTATCTATTCATAATCATAAATAAATATACCTGTTCGGGTAGTTTTGATATTTCTGAAGTTTGTTCCTCCATAGCTTTTTCCATTGAAATATGTCTATTTAATTAACTGAGTAAAATATTTGTTGTGGAATGGAGAGAGTTTTTGCTTCAACGCATGAAGGCTTGCCTCTGCAATGCCTTCGGATTCCTTTATTTATAGAATAAAATCTACAATCAATCTTTACACGTTTTAAAATGCTAAAAGCTAACAAAAAGTCAAAAAAGGAGGCTACTAACTAGCCTTTAATTTTCTACAAACCTACAAGCCTAAAAATCTACAATTATTACAAATTTTACGTAAAGTCTAAAGACTTTGTACAATAATTCAACAATAATTCAATATCTTGTCTCCGTTGATTTTGTCGTATCTGTTATATCTCCATTATTACTTCTTATCTTATCTTTCCAGCTGGCATTTTGTCTTCTTTTATTCTAGATGTACTTCTAGAATAATGTTATCTTCTCCATTACACCTTGAACATTGGTGATCTGGATATTTGTGTTCAATTATTTTACAATATCTTGTCAGTAGTCCGTCTGAAATAAATCCTTTTTAATTGCTCTTGCGGTAGATTGTTTTTCTGGGTTGAGTAAAGTCATTATCCATTGTCTGACATCTTCCATATTTTCTTGTCGTAGCTCTTTTGAGTTAGAGTAAATCATTTGATGATCTCTCGAATAATAGTTCCATATTGGGTTTCCATTAGTATAATTATTTGCTAGTTCTTGGATAATCGTAGCTAGTCCAATAAGTCATTTATTTGTGTAGAAGTCGGGTATCTCAATTCTGGGTATCTCCGGTTGCTGTGTAATATCTTCTGGTATGATCATATCTCTAGTTAGTCCTATCTTTACAACTTGTACAACTGGTTTTATTTCATCATATAGTATCTCTGCCGGTTCAGTATAACACTTTATATAAAATAAATTTCCTTTCATTATCCTTTTGTAGGTGGTGAATATCTTGTATAATTCTTCCATAGCTGTTAATTCTTCTCCGTCTTGGATATATATGGTGTTTAATAGTCCATAGTCAAAACAGGTTTTTACTAGGCTTGGGTTAGTTTTAGGTAGTGCAATTAGTTTGTTATATCCTTGTAATTTTTTGGTTATATAGTTGGTGTTTGGTTCTTTGATGTTTGTAGCTCTGGGGTTATGGTTTAGAAAAGTTTGTACTCTGTAGATATTTTCTATGTATTTTTGGGCGGTGTAGTTGTAAACTTTTTTATCTTGGTTTAGGCTATCTCGATATGTGCTAACTTGAGGGGGTATGAACAAGTGGTCTTTTTGTATTTTTGGTGTAAATGGTTTTTCAAATATTTTATTCATATTCATATTCTGGTATCTTGGTCGATTAACTCCTTTGCTTGTACCTGCAGAAGTAGATTGATAAATGTTATGGGTTTTATGGAGTGTCCCAACGTCTCCTTCTAGCTCTGGAACTTTAATGTCTTCTGATCGACATAGCTCTGCACACTACTGAGTTAGCTGATTTGTAGCTATAGACTTCAGTTTATCTTCATTAGTCTTTAGCTTTTCTATCTCATTACCCATACTGTCCACTTTCATTGAAAGCGTAGTTAGGGTGTTAAGTATTTTTTCTAGAGTATCTTCTTCTATTATTTCAGTCTGTGTAGCTTTGTCTTGATATGTAATCTGTAATAACATTTTTGTTAGTACTGATCACTTCAATTGTAAATGTGAAATTTAATATATTCAAAACTAGTCTCCGAATCTCTTTTGTTGTAACTGAATTTTGTATTTTCTTTGTTAACCACCAACGTACCTGTGTATTATCTGTTCGTACAATAAATTTGTTATATACAATATATGGCTCAAATGCTAATAAACATTTATATAATGAACATAATTCTTTCCTATTTATTTCTCATTTTATTTCTGTCTCATTGAACGTACCTGAGTAGTATCTACAATGGTGTTCTATTTTTTCTGCTTCATATCGATATTTAAGTACTCCTCCGTAACTATATTCACTAGCATTTGATTCTACGATATATATAAATTTTCTATTTTCATCTGGAAATTGTAATTTTGGTAATTCTTTACAATGAAATTTTATTTTTTGAACTTGTTTTTTATCTTCTTCATTATAGTTATATTCTACATCCTTTTTTGATTTTTTCTGTAGTGGTTTTAAAGTTTCTGCTAATTTTGGAATATATTCTCTTACTTGGTTTACTAATCCTAAAAATGATTGTACTTTCTTTTTTGTATCTAATTCTTCTTTCGAATTTATTATTTTTTGTACTATATGTTGTTGTATTTTTACTCCACTTTTATCTATTTGTATTCCTAAAAATTCTATCTGGTTTTTCATAATTTCAGCTTTCTTTTCGCTTAGACTTATTCCCAATTTTTCTATTATATCTGTAAACTGTTCTAATAATTTTAAATGTTCTTCTCTGGTTTTTGTATATGATAATATATCATCTATGTATACTATACAATTAGATAATTGTTTAAAATAATTATCCATAAAATGTTGATATCTACCTGGTGCATTTTTATATCCAAATGGTAATACAATCCATTCATAAAATCCTTGTAGTACCGTAAATACGGTTAATTCTTTAGATTCTTCTTCTAGCTTTAGGTGGTAAAATCCTGATTAACAATCGAATTTGCTAAAATAATTATATCCTTGTATTTGTCTTATTTTTAATATCTTATTTGGTATTGGATAATTATATGTTATAGTTTTTGCATTTAAATTTCTATAATCAATTACCATCCTACTTTTTCCTCTTTTTTGTTCGCTATGTTTATTTACTATAAATGCTGGACTATTATGTTTACTATTACTTTTTTGTATATATTGTTTTTCTAATAATTCATCTATGTGCATTTTAAATTCTTTTAAATCGTCAAAATTATATGTTAATGGTTTTTGGGTTATTATGCTATTTTTATCTATTAATTCATTTTTTATAGTAGTTTTATGTTTTTCCCATCCTTTTAATGGATCTTCACTATATAATTGTTCTAATTTTTTTTGAATTATTTCTATTTTATTTATTGAAAATATAGTTATTTCTGTTTTATTTATCAAAAATACTACTTGTTCTATTGTATCTTCAGTATTTTTTATATTTTCTAACTTTTGTGTAATTTTTTCACTTCCTTTTATCCAATCAGTTTTCTTTCTTATTTTATTATTAACTCTTTTTGCTCGTACTTTCTGCTTACATGGTATTGTAAACCACCAGTCTGTTTTAGTTATTATATGTGCGTATAATTTATCTAAGAATGGCATTCCTAAAAGTATATCTTTTGATGTTAATTCATAATTATAAATTTCTTCTATTGTTAATATCTTATCTCATACTTGTATTTTTACATTCCTAGCTTTATAAGTAATTAAGCTTCCTTCATTATTAAATCCTTTAACTATTATTGGTGTTTTTAATTTATCCCATTTACTTTCTGGTAAGCAATTATATCTACATAAATTAGCTTCTGCTCCTGTATTCATCATAGGCGTATAATATCTACTGTAATATCCTTCTATTACTATCTTCATTAATACATATATCTTCATTTCATGTTAAGGATCTTTTTAAGAATAACTTTTCTTTGTTATATGTTAAGGTTAATTGTGTATGTTCTATATTATATGGTTTTACTTGTTCTAACCATTTTATCCCTAATATTATATCTGCTTTTTGCATTTCTTCCTTTACTTCGAATTCTATTTTTATTTTCCTAACTCCTATTATTATTTCTTTTTCTGCTATATTTTTACTATTTATTAAACTTCTTAGTAGATCTGGGCACATATCATTATCAGTCTTTATTTCTTCATTTTTTACTAGATATTTTGCTATATAATTTTCTTCTTGTCCTGTATTCAAAAGTATTAGATATTCTTTTTCATTTATTTTTCCTGTTATGTAATATTGGTTTAAATTACTTATTGAATTTGTTTCATAACTTGTTCTTTTTGATGAGCTTGATGATTCTGGTTTTTCATCAGCTATTCTTTTCGTTGTACTTATTCTATCATTTACTATTTCTAAATTTTCTTCTGTATCTATGTCTCTATAGCTATAATCATTATAATTATTGTTTTTACAATTTGTTCGAATGGGCTTTCTATTCGTATTTTGTTAATCTTATTTTTTCCTGTTATTTTATGTTTTGTTGTTAATACATATAGATTTTTGCATCTTGCTGTAAATATTTTACTTCCTGGGGTTAATTCTATTCCTGATATTTTCCAATATAATACGAGTGATTTATCTATATTTCTATCTGTTACTGCTACTGAATAATTTGCACTTATTATAAATTTAAATTTTTGGTATATTAGATTTCCTTTTACGGCAGTTATTATGCTTTTTTTCTATAGGTTTTATAATTTTATCATATGCTAGATATAATTCTATTGGTGTATCTATTCCTTCTCTAAAACATGCTTTTATTAGTATCTCTGTACCTCCAAGGTGTACATACTTTATTGGATCTCCTTTACTTTTTATATCATTTATCTCTTTATTAATTATTCTTTTTGTTACTAGTGGTATACTGGCTTTGCCTTTTGCATATCTGCAGTCTATTACATGTTCTTTTTGGCATACTACATAATATTCATCCTTTTTCCTAGTAAAAATATTTTTTATTGTTGGTATTTTAAATATTTTCTCTACACTTAAATCTAATTCTTTTCCTTTTATTTCATCAAATATGTTACTATCAAATATTATTTTTTGTTCCGTTCCTTCATCATTTAAATATTTTTTCTTTGTTATTATTTTTATATCTTCTTCAGTCATTTGATTCATCTATTTCACTATCTATTTCATTATCTGTTTCGTTTTTTGAAATTTCATATATACTATCCTCACTTTCTAATTCATAATCTATATAATCTATCTGCATATATTCTGTATTATCTATTTTTATTTCTGATATTTGTTTATTTTTTGGATTTTTAGGTAATTTACAATCTCTAGCTAAATGGCCTATCTTTCCACAATTATAACAAGTACATTCTTTTATAGATTTCTTCTTTCTATATGGTCTTTTGTATTTATAATTTTTTACATAATATCTTTTTCTTGGTTTCTTATATTTATATTTTGATTTTTTATATTTCTTATATTTCTTATGTCTTTTTCTTTTCTTATAATATCTTTCTTCACATCCAAATTGGGGTGCTATTTTATTGTTGCAACATGTTAAATTTCTTATTAATGTTTTTTCCATTTTTAATTCTTCTCTATATTTTTCACATAAGTTTCTATACCATTGTTGTAAAAAATTTTATTCTTGCTCCTAACGTATCTACTATTTTTGCTTCTTCCCAACTTTTTATTATTTTTGAACTAAATGGCTCGGGTAATTTAGTAAAATATAATTTTCTTATCTCTTTACTTTCTTCTATACTATATGCTCCTTTGTAATAATATTCTTTAAATGCGCAAGTATATTCATCTATATAACACATATTACATATTGCTAATTTTAACATTAAATTCCTATTTGTATTCTTTCTTCATCTTGTTCTTCTTCTATTGTTGTCGTACTACCAAATTCATCTTTTATAGCTGTTTCATATTTTTTTAATAATTCTATAGGGGTTAGTTTAGTTGTTGTTGAAGATGTTCCTTCTATAGGTTTATTAGTTCTTAATACTTTTTTGCTATTTTCAGTTAAATTTGAAAACCATAGTTTTACTGATCCTATTAGTGTTCTTTCTATATATTCTGGTGCATCTGTTATATTTATATTATTATCTAATAATTATTTTGTCATATATCATATCCATAATTGTATTATTTTTTCTGTATCTATTACACAGTCTAGGTCTATAAAGTTATAATTTTTATTAATTATTTGTTTTGGTATCCATTTGTCATATTCATTATATTTTTTAAACTTATTCTTATAATACATAGGTTTTCTTATTTCTGTTGTTTTAGGTATTATATTTTCATCTTCTTTTTTATTAAGAGTATTTATTTCTGTGTGGGTACTTTCTAAGTTTTCCTCATTAATTTCTTTTTGTTTTTCATTGATTTCTAAATTTTTTGTATTTGTTAATATTTCTGTATATGTTTCACTATCTTCGGAATCATAATTATCTGTCTCTGTCTCTTCAACATCTATATTATTTATTTCTAATTCTTTGTTTTTTATTTCCAATTTTTCCTTAAATTGATTTATTTCGTTCAGTAATTTCTGTTCTCTATCTTTTTCTTCTTTTTCTTTTTGTCTTTGTTCATACAGCTCTTTTAACATTTGTAGTTCTTTTTCTAATTCAGCAATTCTACTATTTTTAGTTTCTTCTATTTTTCGTATTTCTTCCGTAGTTTGTTGTTTTATTTTTTCTATTTCCTTTTTCCTATCTATTTCTTCATTTTCTCTTTCTATTCTTACCATTGCTGTCAATTTATCTTCTAATTTTAATTCTTCTTTTTCTAACATTAGATATAAATGTTCACCTATTTTCTTATATCTTCTTCCTAGATTAGAAAATACTATTTTTATTTTTGATCCTTCGTGGTTTTTATATATTTTTTCATCTATTATAAATTCTTCTTTGTTCATTTTATTGTGAATAGTTCATGTTGATATATATATATATATTCTAAACTATCTATTTGTGATTCCAATTTTGATATTTCATCTTTTTGTGTATTTGTTGAATTTTTACTAACTCCGGCAAATATATTATAATGTAGTCTTTTTATTCTTATTTTTAATTCTTTACGTTTTTCAGAAATAATTTGTTTTAATTCTTTGTATTGTTGTACTTTATTCATTTTAAATTATATTTATAATACCTTGGCGGATATCTAAATCTAATTTTATCATAATTAGGTGATATGTGTTTCATTCTTCTAGATTTTAAATGGATTATTAATTTTGATTCAATACTAGATATTAATGTAATTAAGTAGGCTAATCTTTGTGGGTTTTCTTTTGTTTTATTTAGACTTATATATTTTGAATAATTACTAATTAAAGATTCTTTAATTTTTCTAAAAGCTTCTCTATTTTTAAATGGTCTTCGCATAATTAATTTAATAATTTATAGGTAAATTCTAATAACTCTAACATATATCTCACTTCCATATTTTTTGAATTACTCGGCTTTGATACCAATTGTATGGGGGGGGGGGGGGGGGGATATCTGACGTATGAAATAGATTTATTAGGTAATCAAACACTTGCAATGCATGACTTAAACAAGGGAATAGTTTTTAACATGTAGTAGTAGCATGATTTTTTATATTGAATCTGCAATTAAGGCTTAAAGGAGGGTTGAAGGTTCTTGAATAGTAACGCTTGGATTCTTGAGTTTTCTTGAAGAAGGGTCTGAATCTTATTCTTGGGAAATGACCTTGAAAGAAACCCTAACTTTGATATTGAGGATGAATGAGGAGTTATGTTGTTTAAGTTGATGGAATTAAGGGTTAAAAAAGGTGAAAAATGACCCAAAAATCTCATTAAAATTGACATTAAGTCACTTAACGAGTGTGGTTAATGGTTTTGGGTGACAGACCGTCACACTAGTGACTAACTGTCACTCAATCCATTAGCTTATCGCATAAAAATTAGCTCACTTCCTGAATTTGATGGCTTGGCTTGGCCGTTCGTCAACCTAGCCATCGCCCCTCTGCAGTCGAACAACTCTCTAGTAAAATGGGAATAACTTTTTACCCTGATATCAGCTTAGGGCTAAATTTGTATAGGTGGAAAGCTAATTCAATTATCTATCTGTTGGTTAGTCATGATAAAAAAAACTCATAGTATTACGAAAGATATGATCATTTAAAGTTGACTATATCAATATCTTTTTCAAGAACTCAATCAGTAAGGGATATTTTGATTCGTCTAATAGCTCAGAGTTATTTGAGGCCTTATGTAATACCCCATACTTTTTCCTAGCTAATTTCATCTAAAGAATGTCTAGTATTAGCTTCTAAATTAAATTATGGTTATTCCATGAGGAAATTTCAAGATTTTCACTTTTTGTCATGTGGAAAATTCAATAAGCTTTTCATCGATACAAGATTCGCCCAAATCCGATAACCGGGTCAGAAGTTACGACTATTTCAAGTTCAAATCATAAAACAGCACCATATTAGTCAGTGGCGCACTGCGCCATAAGACAAAATGGCATTTGGCAAATTCGGGTCCACAATTATGGTGCATCGCGCCAATATCCAAATTCAGAATTGTCCGTTTTCCAGTGTGTCAACGCGATTTCCCCTACGTCGCGTCAAATTTCATGGTCACAAAGAAAGTGGCAACGCGATGGCCTCGCATCGGACCATCCCTTAATTTCCCAAATGTCAAAATCCAGTGACACGACGCTATAGTACTGTGTCACGCAAAAGGTCCAGTTCGAGAAATTTTTACAATTTTAAAAGACGCATTCAAGGGTTAAAAGGGTCAATTTCCTACCCCTATTTAAACCCAATAACACGTGATTTAGCTATTCTTCACCCAAAATATATTAGTTTCTCTCAAGTTTCTCTCAAGAACAATCTAGGTTTTCAATTGGGGATTCGAATTCAAGAAGGTTTCACCGTCAATCCTCATGAAATCACAAACTAAGGTATGCATAGTGTTCATCATGGACTCCTTTCGTCCATAAATCCCAATAATAATTCAAGTTTATGGATTTTATTATGAATTTCATGATTGGGCTAATCTTGTTCATGTGGATAATGAGAAATTGAATTCTACTCCATGTTGGGTGATAAATTCTATGTGGGTCAAATTATTAAAGATATAGATTCATGCAAACCTATTACTAAACTCTTGAATGATGAAATTAGAATTTATCCATGATGTTTAATTATTGTACAATGATGTTTATATGTACCATGCCTACAATATGTTTGATTAAATGCCTAGATGAAGGAAAAGTGCCAAACTAGCATGATACCATGAAATACCCATGTATGTACAAGTTATGTCTATCATATGTTTTGATGAAATGATTCTATAAATGTATTATGGATTATGATGTTAGTTATATGTTCAACTAAGTTATGCTTGGTCAGTTTCTTTCCATAAAGTCCTGGGGGTACTCATACCCAAAATATTAGTTGTGTGCCTAGAGTCATGTCTTGTTTTCACGATACTCTCATTCAAGCTATGATCCTTAGACTTCAGATAGTCTTATGACTTAATAAATCTCCATGATCTCATGAACTTAGTCAGTTATCAGATATCAGTAGTATTTCATCAGTCAATGGAATTTAGTAACTCAACCCATGTTGAGTTCAGTAAATCATGTTCAGAGTTTATTCAGATGGAAGTAGGAATTAGCACTGAGTGAACCCAAGGATGGGAACACACACTATCATATGAGGGTGTGATTCTTAGAAGTCATCCTTACGTTCCAGAAATATATAGCCAGCATAGGTTGAGACATCAACACTATTCAATGAGGGTTGATGAGGTGGACAAGCACTGTCAGATAAGGACCCCACCATTCTTGTATAGGGGACACTATTAGATAAGGGTCACCCACAGCTTGTCCTGACCAGTGGCGTAGTATTGACACCCTTTCCATTGGGGTTACAGATTGGATCCCAACTAAGCCATAATGGCGTATCAGGGGCATGTCGGTAAGATAACTACTTTCCACAGTTTTATGTTACAGAATCAGGACTGTCAGATATAGTCAATTAGTCTCAATAATAAAACTCAGATAGTTCTTCAGATTTAAGGACTGTCAGATACAGTCAACTCAGATACAGTACAGAACTTAGATAGTTCCATCAGATTTAGGACTGTCAGATACAGTCACTCATATTATTAGTTATATTCAGATTCAGTAATCATGTTATCACAGTGTTAGTGTTAGTTGTTATTGCTCAAACATGTATTCTCTCACTTGTGATAGTTAGTCAGTTATTATTATTATTCATGCATATCAAACCCATGAATTCAGTCTACCTCACATGCATACCAGTACATTCAAAGTATTGATACATTTGCTCTATGGTGTCTTATACCATAGGTTCAAAGACATGAGCTCCTGAGTAATAGTAGAATCCAGATATCCACAGACAGAGTTAGAAGTGAGTGCTCATTTTTTGAGGACATGATTATTTCCCTATTATCTCATTAATTAGTTTATTAGTTTGAGTTAGTTGGGTACATGTCCCATCAACTCCTTACTCAGACAGTTTAGTCAGTTAGAGGCTTTCTAGACTATCATGTTTTAGACTTCAATATGTTAAGTTTTGTTTTGGGTATTCTATTACCCCACATAGATGTTATATCATTCAGATCATGTTCAGTATTGAACCTTATGGACTTTCAATTCATATTTACGCATTATAAAGTATTTTAAGTGGTATACAGGTACAGATATCAGTCATGGGTTAGCTTGTGGTCCTTTAGGGTCATGAGCATAATGTGGCATTTCGGGTACCAAATTTGGGGCATGACACACTTGGTATCACAACTTAAGGTTCAGTAGAGTCCTAGGAAGTCTGAAAGCCGCATCTAGTAGAGTCTTGTACATAGGTGTGCTGCACGCCACATTTATTGCAAGAGGCTTTAAGATGTTCTAGGAAACAGTTTCCCTTCTTTCGGTATTCATGTAGTGCCAGTAAGCATAATCTCAAGTCAATCTCTCAGTATAAACTGTGTCCCCCTTTCTTCTACAGAACATGCCTCCTAAAAGAAGAAACGAAAATCAGTCAGCCCCTCAGCCCAAAGATCCTTTGGGATATCATGTTTCTCATGCGAAGTTCAAGGCCACATTCAACACTCCTGCTCAGTTAGTTGGCACTCAAAATGAATGGACAACAGTCATTCTGGCTAACCCAGTGGCTAATTCAGTGGCAGCTAGGATTCAGGTCTTCACCCAAATAAATCCTCCATCCTTCCTCGGGTCTAAGGTAGATAAGGACCCTCAGGAATTTATTGATCAGGTTCAAAACTTGACTGACATCATAAGGGTGACTATTGTTGAGAGTATTGTGCTAGCTTCATATCAATTGCAGAATGTTGCTCATACTTAGTTTAAATAGTAAAAGTTAGAGAGGTCCGATGATGCCATTCTTATAGAGTGGGAGAATTTTATCACTGTATTCTTAAATAGATTCTTTCCCTAAGAGCTTAGAGAGGTTAAGGTTCTGGAATTCATTAACCTCAGGCATGGAAATATGATGGTGAAAGACTATTATTTTAAGTTTACTCAATTAGCTAGATATACCCCTTATGTGGTTGTAGATAGCAGAGCTAAGATGAGTAAGTTCACTTCAGGGGTAAATGTTAGTATGGTAAATGAGTGTAGATCTGCCATACTGAATAGTGACATGACTTTAGGAAGGCTTATGAATTATGCTCAGTAGATAGAGGAGAAGAAGATCAAGCAGAGGGAGAAGCAGAATAAGAGAGTGAAGACAGGTAGTTTCAACTTCGCTTAGCCTAAATAAGAAGGAGGAAACCATTCCCAGCTTCATTCTAAGTCATCAGTTCCAGCCCCTTCTTCAGCCAGTGCTCTAGTTTCTAAGTTCAAAGAGGGTAACAGAGATAGAACACCAGGCTCTAGGTCTCAAGGCAATGTTAGAAATGCCCGAACTAATCCCCTTTGTAAGACTTGTGGTAAGAACCACAAGGGTGCTTGCAGAGCTAGTAGCGATGTCTGTTTTGATTGTTCCATGCCAGACCACATTGTCAGATACTGCCCTTAGTCAGGTTATTAGAGTCATCTCCGCTCCTCATCTCAGTTCGGTCACCTAAATCAATAGGATGCCACTACCAGTGCTACTAGTGGGCACTACCAAATCATCTCTATGCTCTTCAGTCCTGATAGGATCAGGAAAATTCTCCTGATATAGTTACTGGTATGTTACAGATCTTTCATGTGCATTTTTACACTTTGCTAGATCCAGGAACTTCTTTGACTTTTGTTACTCCCTATATAGCAGGCGATTTCAGAATCAATCTCGAAATCCTAGCAGAGCCCTTTTCAGTATCTACCCCAGTAGGTAAAACCGTCACAGCCCAATGAGTATACAGAAACTGCCCGGTTATGTTATTTTAGAAAGTCACTTCAGCAGACTTAGTTGAATTAGAGATGATTGATTTTGATGTCATTCTCAACATGGATTGGCTTCATTCCTGCTATGCCACAATCGACTGCAAAAATAGAATAGTCCAGTTTTAATTTTCAAATTAACCCATCCTTGAGTAGAAGGGTAGTACTTCAGCGTTGAGAGATCAGCTTATTTCCTACCTTCGGGCATGAAAAATGATATCTAAAAGATGTTTCTATCATATTTTTTGAGTTAAGGACACTAGTTCTGAAACTCCCAGCCTTGAATCCATTCCAGTTGTAGGTGAATATTCAGATGTCTTTCCCGAAGATCTTTCAGGAATTCCTCCCGAAATGGAAATAGACTTCGGCATTGATCTTCTTCTAGATACTCAGCCTATATCTATTCGGCCATACAAAATGGCACCAACAGAACTTAGAGAACTGAAAGAACAATTGAAGGATCTCTTTGATAAGGGATTCATTAGACCCAGCTTTTCCCCATGCAGCGCTCCAGTATTATTCATGCACAAGAGAGATGATTTTCTTAGGATATGTGTAGACTACCGTCAACTCATTAAGGTCACGGTCAAGAACAAGTATCCTCTTCCCAGAATCGATGACTTGTTTAATCAACTTCAGGGTGCCAGTTATTTCTCTAACATAGACCTCAGATCCATCTATCATCAGCTCAGAGTTAGAGAATATGACATTTTGTAAATAGCTTTCTGTACTCGGTATGGACATTTTGAATTCTTAGTTATGTCATTTGGTCTTACCAATTCCCCAACAACTTTTATGGACTTGATAAACCGTGTGTTCATGCAGTACTTGGAAATGTTTGTTATAGTCTTCATTGATGATATTTTGGTCTATTCCCGCAGTGAGTGTGATAATGCAGACTATCTTAGAATAGTACTTCAGACTCTCAGAGATCATCAGTTATTCGCCAAATTCAGTAAGTATGAATTTTGGCTAAGGTCAGTAGCATTTCTTGGTCATATCATTTTTGGTGATGGCATTAGAGTGGATCCTCAAAAGACAGAAGTAGTAAGAAACTGGCCTCTCCCTATCTCTCTATCATATATTAGGAGTTTCTTGGGTTTGGCTGGCTATTATAGATGGTTTGTTAAGGGATTTTCTTCTATTGTATCCCCTATGTCCAGATTGACTGAGAAGAAAGAGTTTTCAGGAGTTGAAGACTCGACTTACCTTACCTATAGTATTAGCTCTTCTAGATGGTCCAGATGGTTTCGTAGTGTATTATGATGCATCTAGAGTAGGTTTGGGTTGGGTCCTCATACAGCATAGTAAGGTCACAGCCTACGCCTCCAGATAGCTTAAACTTCATGAGAGGAATTATCCTACTCATGATCTTGAGTTAGCAGTCGTAGTCTTTGCCTTGAAAATTTTGAGGCATTATCTCTAGGGAGTTCATGTAGATGTCTTCACAGATCATAAGAGTCTTCAGTATATCTTTTCTCAGAATGATATCAATCTTCATCAGAGAAGGAGATTAGAGCTCTTGAAAGATTATGACATGAGTGTCCTCTATCATCTGGGAAAGGCCAATATAGTGGTCGATGCTCTCAGTAGACTGTCTATGGGTAGTTTTACTCATGTGGATGATAATAAGAAGAAGTTAGCTCAGGAATTACATCATATTTCCAGACTAGGCATTCTCTTAGTTGATACAGATAAGGGTGATATATGGATTTAGAGTAGTTTAGAATCATCTCAAGTTTCTGAGGTGAGAGAAAAGCAAGATAGAGATCCCAGCCTTGTCAAGTTGAAAGAGTCAGTTTAGGATTGAAAGTAGAGGTTTTCTCCCAAGGGGGAGATAGTATTTTCCATTGTCAGGGTCGTCTCTGTGTTCCATGTGTATATGACTTAAGGAAGAGAATTCTTACAAGAGCGCATGGTGCATGCTACTCTATTCATCCAGGGCCACAAAGATGTACCGCTCTATGTGAGAAGTCTATTGGTAGAGTGGGTTAACGAGAGATGTTGCAGAGTTTGTGGCTAAGTGCTCTACATGTTAGCAGGTTAACATAGAGCATCAAAAGCCTAGCATTCCTACGCAGGAGTTCAGTATTCCTACTTGGAAGTGGGAAGTTGTGAACATAGACTTCGTGATGGGTTTGCCTCGAAGTCATCATCAGCATGATTCAGTATGGGTCATTATAGATAGAATGACCAAATCAGGTCATTTTCTTCTAGTTCATACCTCTTATTCAGCCGAGGATTATGCCAAACTCTATATTAAGGAGTTGGTCAGATTGCACAGTGTTCCATTATCAATTATCTCATACAGAGGTACCCAGTTCACCTCTCATTTTTGGAAAGCATTCCCAAAGGGTCTTGGTACCCCATTTCATCTTAGTACAACCTTTCATACTCAGACAGATGGTCAAGAAGAAAGGACCATTTAGATGTTAGAATATATATATAGGGCGTGTGAAATCGATTTCAAGGGAATTTGGGATGATCACTTACCTTTGATTGAGTTTGCAAACAACAACAGATATCATTCCGATATTCAGATGGATCCATTCGAATCTCTCTATGGTAGGAGATGTAGATCTCCAACAGGTTAGTTCGAAGTTAGTGAGGCCTTAGTCATAGGTCCTGATTTGGTATTCAACACCTTAAAAAAAGTTCAGTTGATTAGAGAAAGACTCCGGGCTGCTTAGAGATGACAAAAGTCTTATGCATATGTTCATAGAAAAGATCTCAATTTTGAGATTAGTGATCATGTCTATCTAAAGATCTCTTCCATTAAGGGAGTGAAGAGATTCGACAAGAAGGGAAACTTTAGTCCCCGATATGTTCATTCCCTTTAAGATTCTCAGTTGCTTTGGCAAGGTATCCTATGAGCTTGAATTGCCTTTAGATGTAGCCTTAGTTTATCCAGTCTTTCAAGTCTCTTTGCTCAAGAAGTGTGTAGGTGACCCACCAGTTATAGTCCCTATTCAGAGCATTGAAGTTCAGAACACTCTCTCTTATAAAAATATTCCAGTCGAAATATTAGGCTATCAGACTCGTAGATTGAGGAACAAAGAAGTCCCTTTAGTTAAGGTTCTTTGGCAAAAGCCGTCCGTCGAGGGAGCTACTTAGGAAGCAGAGGCAGACATGCGTACCAAGTATCCTCACCTCTTCTTCGCCAACTCAGATCAAGCTCAAGGTAACAGTTCTCCTTAAGCTTACATAGTTTCATGTTCAGTGTTCATCACAAACTTAGTTTGCAATTTCATGCTTATGTTCCCATTATAAACTTGGTATCAAGTACCATTGCATATTCAGTCATGCACTCTTGTATCAGTTCAGGTATGTAATTATCCATCAGACATGCATTCTTATTGTGAGAAACTTAGTTCTTCAGAACACTCATTCATGCATTCATGAATCAGTTACACATGTATCAGATATGCATGTTCAGTATTATATGTTAAACTTGTCAGTCATGTTAGTCATGAGATCATGTTCCAGTTATTCATGTTTAGTATGTACATCGATTGTCTTTTATCCCCTCTCAGTTAGTCTCATTTGAGGACGAATGTTCTCAAGAGGGATATATGTAGTACCCTAAACTTTTTCCTAGCTAATTTTATCTCAAGAATGTCTAGTATTAGCTTCTAAATTTAATGATGATTATTCTATGAGGAATTTTCAAGATTTTTACTTTTTGTCATGTGGGAAATTCAATAAGCTTTCCATCGATATAAGATTCACCCAAATTTGATAGCAAGGTCAGAAGTTACAACTATTTTAAGTTCTCATTGTAAAACAACACCATATTAGTCAGTGGTGCACCGCGCCCAAGAGAAAATGGTATTTGGAAAATTCTTGTAGGGGTCCGCAATTATGATGCGTTTTGCTAGGCCCAAATTTAGAATTGTCCATTTTCCAGTGTCTGAGCGTAATTTCCCCCGCGTCATGCCAAAGTTCCAGGTCACAAAGTAAGTGGCAATGCAATGGCCTCACGTTGCGCCATCCCTTAATTTTCCAATTGTCAAAATCTAGTGACACGTTAAAAGTCTAGTTCGGGAAATTTTTACAATTTTAAAAGAAGCATCCAAAGGTTAAAAGGGCCAATTTACTACCCCTATTTAAACCCAATAACACGTTATTTAGCTATTCTTATCCCAAAATGTACTAGTTTCTTTCAATTTTCTCTCAAGAACAAGCTATGGTTTCTATTGGAGATTCGAATTCAAGAAGGTTTCAGCGTTAATCCTCATGAAATCACGACCTAAGGTATGCATAATGTTCATTTATGAACTCCTTTCATCCATGAAGCCCAAGAATCTCTTTTCTAAATTCAACTTTATAGATTTTCTTATAAATTTTATGATTGGGATGCTCTTGTTCATGTGGATAATGAGAAATTGAATTCTACTCCATGTAGGGTGATAAATTCTATGTGGGTTAAATTATTATAGATATAGATTCATGCAAACCTATGACTAAGCCCTTGAATGATTAAATTAGACTTGAACCATGGTGTTAAATTATTTTACAATGATATTTACATGTACAATGCCTACAATATGTTTGATTAAATGCCAAGATGAAGGAAAAGTGCCTAACTAGTATGATACCGTGAAATCCCCATGTATGTACAAGTTATGCCTATCACATGTTTTGATGAAATGCTTCAATAAATGTATTATGGATTATGATGTTAGTTATATGTTTAAGTAAGTTATGCTTGGTCAGTTTTCTTTCATCGAGTTCTGGGGTTACTCGTACCCGAAACATTAGCTGTGTGCCTAGAGCCATATCATGCTTTCACGATAATCTCAGTCACACTATGATCCTTAGAATTCAGACAATCTTATGACTCAGGAAATCTCTATGATCTTATGAACTCAGTCAGATATCATTAGTATTCTGTAAGTCAACGGAATTTAGTAACTTAGCCCATGTTCATTTCAATAAATCATATTTAGAGTCTATTCAGATGGGTGTAGGAATTAGCACTGAGTGAACCCAAGGATAGGAACACACACTATCAGATGAGGGTGTGAGTTTTAGAAGTGATCCTTGCATTCCAGAACTATATAGCCAGCATAGTTTGAGACATCATCACTGTTCGATGAGGGTTGATGAGGTAGATAAGCAATGTCAGATAAAGGCTCCACCATTCTTGTATAGGGGACACTGTCATTTATCAGTCGCCCACATCTTATCCTTACCGGTGGCACGGTATTGACACCCTTCCAATTGGGGTTACAGATTGGACCCCAACTCATCCATAATGGCGTATCAGGGGCATGTCGGTTAGCTAATTACATCCCAAAATTTCATGTTACAGAATTAGGACTGTCAGATATAGTCAATCAGTCTCAGTAGAAGACCTCAGATAGTTCTTCAGATTTTAGGACTGTTAGATACAGTACAGAACTCAGATAGTTCCATCATATTTAAGACTGTCAGATACAATCACTTATATTATCAGTTATATTCAGATTTTATAATCATGTTATCATTGTATTAGTGTCAGTTGTTATGTCTCATGCATGTATTCTTACGATCATGATAGTTAGCCAGTTATTATTATTGTTCATGCATATGAACCCCATGCATTCAGCCTACCTCATATGCATACCATTACATTCAAAGTACTAATGCATTTGTGCTATGGTGTCCTATACCATAGGTTCAGAGACACGAACTTCAGAGCAACAATAGATTTCAGATATCTGCAGACAGAGTGAGAAGTGATTCCTCATCTTTCGAGGACATAATTATTTCTCTATTATCTCATTAATCAGTTTATTAGTTGGATCTAGTTGGGGACATGTCCCATCAACTCCTTACAGAGATATTTCAGTCAGTTAGAGACTTTCAAGACTATCATGTTTTAGACTACAGCATGTTCAGTTTTTTTTGGGTATTCTGTTACCCCACACAGATGTTATGTTATTCAGATCATGTCAGTATTGAACCTTATGGCCTTTCAGGTCATGTTTCTGCATTATAAAGTATTTTATGCAGTATACAGGTACAGATATCAGTCATGGGTTAGCTTGTGGTCCTTTGGGGTCATAAGCATCACGTAGCATTCCAAGTACCTGATTTGGGGTGTTACATCTTAATATATGTCAAACTCACTCGTAAAACTACCAAATAACTATAATTTATTTCTCATGAGGTTGAAGTATTATTCTAATATTGGTTTGGATTCTCGGGGTATTACAATATCTTCCCCTTGATAACTTTCATCCTCGAATGAGACTGGCTTAGCTGAAATACTAAGAAAAGACTATGATGATGCATGGGACACTTACGAACTGAATCATGATTGAGTATCTAGATTCCAAAACTTAGGCCTGAGAAATAGAGTATCAACTACGTCAATTCATCAAAGAAATCCAATCTTAGGATATACATAACAAAATTCTGAATTTTCGCCGATCGTTAAGAGTGTAGCATGAGTACTAAAACTGAACATACTGTAAACCATGAGTACATGAGTCATGATTCAATATCATGATGACTGAAAAATATTGTACTGAGATAAGAATGGGTCGGGCATCTTCCTCCCCTACTGATGTGCTACAATACACTAGCATCACTACTAGAATTTAAGATCCTGGCTTGGTTGCTTGACCTATCATCTCCCCCTTATCTTAAAGTTATCATTCTATGTTTGGGAACAACTTAATCAGTATCTCGAAACTAAACTGCCACCACCTTTCTCTAGAATCTAGGGTATAATAATACGCATAATGGGTAAATTCACCCTGAATGACTATGCCTGATAATGTAAAACTTGCTACTAGTTATTCATTCTGAGATACAACTCTTAGCCCTCTATATCCCTAATAATTATTATGTAACAACTTAAAATTGACTAACTTAGAATTTTCAACTCCTCTTTCTATTAGCTCAACCTTCAAAGATTCAAACTTAGATTCTAACACATAACATGGATATCCCCAAATCTTTAAAAACTATACTACTTTCATCATAGCCTACGAATATCACATCCTCAACATATGTTTCAAATCCACAAACTTAAATTCTTGCATGCACTGCTTCAAGCCTACCGATTCATCTTTCATACAACAAGCCCCATGAAATATAATCTACCCGAATTCAGATAGCACTATCCCAACTCTACTACTGTTGCTATACTCTTAGTTTCATGCTTCTAATTGTTGATCATATGATGTCATAGGATTCTGAGAAGGTATCTAAAATCACGTATGACTACTAAGAACTGAGGTACTACCTTTTCATTCATTAACTAGTTATCAATAAACTGGAATTGAATGACTCTATTTCTGAAATCAACTGAAGTGGTTTGCTGGGATAGTGTAACTGGGCAATTTTTGTATACCCGCCTAGCTAAGATAGATTTACCCACTGAGGTAGACATGAAGAAGGGCTCTGCTAATATTTTGGATCTGACGCCGAAGTTGACAACTATACAAGGGGTTGCAAGATAAAATGAAGCTCCGTGGTCTAGTAAAACATACACAAGAATATGAAAGGACTGTAACGTACCCATAACCGCATCAAGAGAAATTTCCTAATCATGTTGAGATAGGAGTGCATAAAGTCTATTCTGATATTGACCACTGGTGGTACTGGAAGAGGCGCCCTACTGAGGTGGACAACCAAATAGAACTGGAGGATGACTGTGCTGACTCTGTGGACCATCCTTAGGATATTCTTTAATTCTGTGGCCTAATTTTCCACATCCAAAACACATATAATTGCCTTCTATACACATACCTTTATGATTCCTGCCACACATCCCATAAAGAGGATTTGTACGACTATTGTTCTCACTACCCTGGGTCTTGTGGCTTGGTACCCTATCCCGACTATCATTACTAAACTTTTGTACTGGTACACTAGATGAATATGGAGTTGGGACTTAAAACTTTTGATGGAACTGGGAATAATTACCACCCTCTGACCTTGGCTGACCAAAATTGAAACTACCTATCCTAGACTGCATACTCTCTCTTTCTTTTTTCTTAACTTTCTCTTCCTCAATCTACTGGGCATGGACTATAAGCTTAGACAAGTCTATCTCCTTAATCAAGATAGCAGACTTGCACTCCTTGACTATACTATCAGCTACACCAGAGACAAACTTACTCAACCTAGACGTGTTATCAGCCACCACATAAGGAGCATACCTAGCTAGCTGCGTAAACTTAAAGGAATACTCTTTCACCATAATATTTCCCTCGACACTAATGGAAAGAACCTATCTAAAAAGGTTGTGGAAAACTCCTCCCACTCTACTAGCCCTGTATTTGTGCTCCTATCCTCTTTATACTACTTATACCATGAGTGAGCTACATCCTACAACTGGTAAGTAGCCAACTCTACACTCTCACTAGACGTAACACCCATAATACCAGTAACCTTATTAACCAAATTAAGGAACTCCTACGGATCCTTAGCAGACTCGAATCCCAAAAACAAAGAAAGATCCATTCGAGTGTAGTCCCGAATCCTAGATGCATCTAAATTAGCAAATAGATTGGCTAGGATTGTAGCCTTCTGATTATTATGAGATACTACAAAGTGATCCAAATTAGTGAATGCAGCTCTGAACTCGGCATAAGAGACACACTCATTTAGGGGATAATCCTGAATGGTTGAAGGTAAGGGATAATTCCCATTTCTTATTCCATTGTTCTTTCTAGGAGGCATGATTTGTAAACGGAAGGAAGATTGAATTAGTAAGAGATTTTAAGTAGAGCTCATGCTCATTTGAATGACATGAATACTAACAAAAGGGAAATGTTTCCTAAAACATCTTGTAGCCTCTTGTCCATAAGTGTGGCACGCTTCACACCTATGAACAAGACTCTACTCAATGCGGTTTTCAGACTCCCTAGGACACTTTAAATCCTTAGGCTCTAATACCAAGGTTGTAACATCCTGAGAGTACACCCTGTACACCACACGGTGCTTACGATCACAAGTGACCAGAAGCTAACCCATAATACTGGTACCTTCTATGAGCATTAGGAAAAATTAATAACTAAAAATCATATGCAAAATTTAATTTAAAAATGCCATAAAGTTTTAAATCATAGTTATGATAATGTCTGTAAAACAAAACTAAAAATGGCTGATAATAACAACTGAAAACTGACTGAGTGTCTGTACTAGTCTGAAAACCTTTAGACTATCTGACGGTGAAGTTGATAGGACAAGTCCCCAACTAACTCTGAATAAATAGTTGAACTACTAATATAACTGAATATAAGATAACTCATCCTCAAAGGATGAGGACTCACCATGGCTGCTGATGTGATGATGATGATACACTGGAAAGTGTAAGTATGATCAGGAATTCGAGCATCCGAACCTATCATAAAAGACATCACAACACAAGAAATGAGTATGTGATCAGAACTTTGAATGTACTGGTATACTAAATGAGGTTAGGCTGATATGAATGGGTCCATATGCATGATTAATAACTGAATAAATATATAGCATGAGGAACTAAGTAAGAATGCATGTAAACTATAAAAATTGAGAATGCGTGACCAAGCATAAAACATGTTTAGAAAAAGTTTGTAAACTAAAATAATGAAATCTGGCTACTAAATGACTGATAAACTATATGCTATGGTCAAGAAAGATTGAACTAAATTTATAACTAAGTACTGAAACTAAAACTGTAGGAGATATCATCTTACCGACATGCCCTAAAGCTGAGCTGATCGAGGTCCACCATGTATCCCTAGTTGGAAGGGTGCTAGTACCGTGCCACGGGTACTAACAAAGGTTGTGTTAACCATAAACTAGCAGGAAGACAACTTGTTAACCATAAACTATCAAGAAGACTCATAAGATAAAAGTGTACAATAGGTATATAACTAGAGTTTATATATTACACATTAATTATACATTGTGTAATATTATTATACAATATTTACATTGTGTACTTAGTGTATAATTATTATATAATATAACTAATGAGTACACCTTGCATACTAATTATAAGATATATACATTTATAAATTTTCCAAAAATTTTGGCAAAAATTTGATGATAGTTTTTTCTCATTTATGCTCAAGCTTTAATCTGTTATAAAAAAATGAATATAATTAGTTCGCTGATTTATGTATGTATTATACACGTAAAAATTTCTCAAAGTTTTGTTGAAACTCTAGTAATCTTTTTTTTTTTACCATTTTCGTCTAAGTTTTTTAAATTATGTATTTAAAGTTTTTTAGAGATAAATAAATGATATAATAGCTATAGAATATTAAGGGTTGATTGATGGAAAATAACAAATTGAATATAGTTCCCTATTTTTAAAGATTTTTGTAAAAAAAAATTAATCTTCTTATTTGAATAATCTATGACTATTTTTTATAAACTTATATAAGTGTAGAAAAAGCATTTAGTAATATGTACCTATATACCGACATGTTTACTAGTCCCTCCATTTAAAAAAAAATGAACTACTTTCCTTTTTAGTCTGTTTAAAAAAATGACCCCCTTTTTTTTTGGCAATACTTTAATTTTAACTTTTCACACGGCATGTTTAGGACCATAAGATTAAAGGGCATTTTGGTACATTTGACACAACTTTAATTTAAGGCCTCTAGATTCAAAAGTCTTTTTTATTTTCTTAAACTTTGTGTCAAGTCAAAGTAGGTCATTCTTTTTTAAACGGAGGGAGTACTATTTACCTAAAATTTTTGCTTTTATTAAAGTTTAGATTATCGCACTTTTTATTCATTGCAGATACATATAAGTAATGTGAGATACATCCTACAAATACATTTAGTAAATAAACTAATTTGCTTGATTTAAGAGATGTAATGGCTAAAGTTAATTTAGTAATTAACCTAATTAATAATGGTAAAACTCAATAATATCCTACGAAAAAATATAATTTGTTTATTATTCCACCTTTTGAAACAAATTCTTTGTAACACCCCACATCTTTGCGCTAGAATTCTAACTATCATTCCTACAAGTGTAAGCTCTAATTTAAATGGTTTCCATGTGAATATAAGTTTTATGAACTTTATCCTCGTGTTTGATTTGCTTTAGAGATTAAAAATGTTTATAAGAAACACTTAGAACAAAGTTGAGCTAAGAGCCTTTGATTCGTCCAATGTTTGGTATTCGATTCTATAAGGTCTACTTTAAGCATCTATAAATTTTTATATATGTGCAATTTTGCATATCAAGACCCACCAAATTGTATATAATTGAATTAGCTTTCCAACGATACTAATTTTTCCTAAATCCAATACCCGAGCAAAAAGTAATGATATTTTTCGTGTGAGGCAGTAAGCCAACTTGATAGAGACGTGACGCATTGGCTAGCGCATTATAGAACTGTTTCACACACTAACTCAGTTTCTAAAGGGTCTAGGGGTACTTTAGTCACTTTTCCCCGCCGAAATTCACCCATAACACTTAATTTCATCCCCGAAAAGCATTATACACATTCTTATTCATCTTTTTCTCTCTAAGAAAACCCTAGCCCCCTTAAGAACACCAAGAACCTCATCAAATTTTCTTCAAGATAATCAATTAATTAAGGTTCCTCCATCAAAGATATTTAAAACTTTATTACAATATCTTCAAGATAAAAAAGAATTTTAGTTCTTAAGTTCAAGAATTCCAAGAAAAGTTTTCAAGAACATTCCTAAGATTTTGAAGTCAAGTTCTCTACATCAAATCAAACCTATTAAGGCATGTGGAGTTTATGAACAAGGATACCCTTTCATCCTTGTGATCAAAAACTATTTTTTAAGTTAAGATTTCATGAATTTCATATTAGGGTTCATACCCAAATTATCTGTAAATGTATACACCTTCATATACTTAGTACATTTCCAAGTGCTGATCCACATATACATCTATGTGTTATATTTTCTAATACTGTAGGTTCAGGTGCTCAGTCCCAGCCTCGTCAGTGATTTCTGAGTACCTTTGTCTACATCTCCACAGTGGTGAGTCCTCATGGTTTGAAAACCTATCTTCAGACATTTTAGTGTTTTAGTAGACATATTATTCCTTTTAATTCAGTTTGAGTTAGTTGGGGACCTGTCCCAATGCCTCTCTAGTAGACTTGAATAGTAGAGGCTTTGTTAGACTAGTTATCAGATTATTAGTATGTTGAGATTTTCAGTATTGTGGTCATTTGGACCAAGTATTTTCTTTGTATTTTCTATCATTTGATATGACAGTTCTAGTGTTTTATTTATTTCTTCTCAAAATTAGTTATTATATGTAGTAACAGGCTCAAAGGGTTAGCTTGGGGCTACTTGTAGCCTTAAGCACCGTGTGACATTTCGAAAGGAGATTTTGGGGCGTTACAAGGACCGACCTCTTTAAAGTTTAATTTTTTGAGATGATCACACATGCCCATTGAAAGATAGAGTCTTTACACAACTGCAAGCTATGGTTGGGTTTGTTACTGGTTTTACCTCTCCAAAACTTGTAAATTACAAGAGAATACACACGTCGAATGACATAATCAAAGATATTAAAAATACATTCAGTGTAGATATTAATTAACACAAGTCATTGAGGTCCAAAGAATGTGCAATTCAAATCTTAAGGGGGAAACCTGCAGATGGTTATCGTCAAATGGCTAGAAACATATACATGTAAAATTCTTTATATCCAGGATCCCATATTAGAATGCATAAATATAAGGATAATAAATGCATAAATATAAGGATAATAAATTTATGTATCTGTTCATAGCATTACAACCATTAAAGAGTGGATTCCATTTTTCCAGGCTGGTAGTTGTGGTTGATGCGACACATTTGAGTGGAGCATATGAAAGGACATTTGTTTCTACAAACACTCTTAATGGCGCAGGTATGTAATATTAGTTGTTATGTATACTTTTTGGTGATGTAATTCAAAGTTTAATTTGTGTTAGTTGATTTTTCTGGGTTAGATTTCATAAAAAGTTTAAGAATATTAGTGATATTAAAATTTTTATATTTAAATTGTAAGATGCATTTTGCCGATTGCGTATGGTGTTGTGGACACTGAAAATGATAATTCTTGGACTTGGTTGTTTTAGCAAATTAGAATTTCTTTTGGAGAGCTTGACAGTATGTGTGTCATGTATGACCGTAGCAAAATCATAATAAAGGTCGTCAGTGTAGTATATCCAAATATGTCGCACCTTGCATGCATTTGGCATGTGGAGAAGAATGTGTGCACAAACATCAGAAATAGTAAAGATAGACTTAGTGATATTTTCTATGCTATAACTTAGGCGTACAGAAAAGATGATTTTTATTTTTTTCCAATCAAGTTGGCAAGATTGATCAGAGGGTAAAGTCTTATGTTGAGAATGTTGGAGTTGAAAAATAGGCACGCGTGTATGCAACTTTTAACCAAGGGCGAATGATGACTTCAAATATAACGGAGTGTATAAATTGAAAACCAAACCTAGCATGTGAGTTACCGATAATAGAATTCCTAGAACAGGCTAGGAAATTATTTATTAAGTGGAATTGAAAAAATAGAGAAAGAGCATCGTCTACAAACACATCACTAAGTAATTGATTCAAAGGCTTTCTTCAGATAAATATTTTAAAATCTTCTCGGCTTAAGATTAGTTAAGTTGTTTACTTTTATTTTTAATATTATGTAATGTTTTTTTGATATTATAGGACACCGTTTAATTAATAAAGTTAGTTTGAAACTTTCTTTAATAAATTCATGAATTATGTTTTTTCAAGAGATACATAAAGATAATAAAGAAGATCTATATGTATCTACGTATTAATATATTATGATTAATCTTGTAGGTTAGTGCATTATTATCATACGTGTACTCTATTTTTTATGATGAGAGGAAATACATAGTATGTCTTTACCGGTGGACTTGCAGTTGCGGAATATTTTAATTGGACGAGATAACATGTCAACACGCTATAGTAGTTCCAAAAAGCAAGCATGTAACATATACAAAGCCTTATTGCTCCGAGTATTACTATCTAAAAATATTAAGGAAGATGTACGAAGTATCGATGTTTTCAATGATACATAAGAAGGATTCTATTGTTCTACAAGAAGTTATGTACATCTACCTAGAAGGCCAAAGGATTCGATTGTGCCACAAGAAGTTATGGACGTCTACCTAGAAGGCCAAAGAAATTAAGGCACAAGAAATCAAGTGAAACTGTGACATCGAGCAGTAACTGTTGCGGGAGATGTGGTTATGAAGGTCACAACAGGCGTACTTGTAATTTCTTTTCAATGGAGGAGTGACCTTATTGTCCACTAATGAATAATTTTGAATAATATCTAGCAATTTAATGTCTTGCATATCTCTAAACTTCATTTTTTATGATGTTGTTGTTGTTTTTCAGACATTTATAAATAACAATTTGCGAAATAACTTATTTTCTTTCGGCAGTTAATTCATCAGACATGTTTTTATAATCTATTTTTTCATGTTTTATAATATTAATTTATGTATAGAACTTATTATTTATAAATTCTCCAAATATAATAGGTACAAGTAGCAAATAATATTTGAGTATTTATTGAGTTGAAAAAGAAAAGTTCTAGTACAGTATGTAGATGAAAAGAGATACAAAATTATTGTATTTATCCCTTGAAAAAGATAAACTATGCACATTAAAAAGCTTGGGTACTTTCTTAAAAAACGGCGTATTTAATAACTATTTCAAAGTAACAAAATCATATAAAAAGAGTTAGATGAACGTTGCATGGTTAAAAGGACTATAGATTGTACAAGCCTATGTTACAAACTTAATAAGAGATACAAGCTTATATAGATTGTATCTCTTGTGATATATATATATTGTGCATAGTAAAAAGCCTATGTACTATATTGATAAAAGATATATCATTATTATTGAGTTTAGAAACAAATTTGTTTCAATGAAAAAAATGGTAAGTGATACATAATTAAGTTATGATTTAACAAGAGATATAAGCATATATATATATATATATATATATATATATATCTTTTGTAAAGAATAAAACACATTACAAAGCGTATGTACTATATTACGAAATGTTTAAGTTTAAAATTATCTCAACGTAACAAACTTCTATAAAAACAGTAACTTCAATGTTGCTTGGTTAATGTAATAACATAACATGGTATAATGATTCAATATATATTGTGTGTTAGTTACTATCATTACGTGAATCACTTATACAAGTCTATTTAGTAAAAGAGATACATAATAAATTGTATGAGATACAAAATAATAAACATATATCTCACACAATGTAACATACAACTATAAAATCATGTCTCTGTCAGATGTAGCTAAAATGTATAGCAAAACAATAATATAACAGAAACTACAATAGCCATATGCAAATAACACTGATAAACTAGAACTAGTTTATCATTAAAACAGATAATGTATGATTTTTTAAACATTCCAAAATAACCCCACTTAAAGAATTTACTAACATTATAAAATTTTTAATATCCAAAAAATAAACAACTACTCAACATTCAGAACATGGCCTTTTCCTATTGGTATGAAGCTGCTCCTTTCCCTCGGAGGATCGTTACTCTCACTAAAGTATTCATTCTCCACCTTTTGAGGCCCATACTTGCATAAAGTGTTGTGTATCTCAAACGATGGTATTATGCATCAATACTTGAAGATGGTATGCCTAATCCCACGCTCATATACTCAGCAAATACAGCTACAAAAATACCACAATTCTTGTATATTTGTTACTAATTAAATTAAAAACACATATATACTTGTAAACGAAAATGAAGCAATGAAAAAAGTAATGTTATACATACAAACTTCCACTATCTTGCTGTGCTATCCCAGTATTATATTTCACTTGGACTGGATCATTTTCAGTCGTTTCCATGTAAGATTCAAGTGCAGCCCAATCAGTGGTTAGCTGTTTCTCAAAAAAATACTATACTAAAAGTAAGTTGGAAGCATTATAGCCAACTTTTGAACCTCACTTGATTGAGACCTATTATGTGTTGAGTACATCTAATCATACAAATGAATGCATCACTCATTTAAAGCAATGACTGTCAGTACCCAGTAGAACATCAAATTTTATGGGGATAAAGATCTCATTAATCAGGTACCAAGGCTGACCAACGGGTGTACTCAGTCCCTTGATCGTGTTAATCAGTGACTTCTCAATTCGAGCAACTTAATTAGTTTATGAAAATGTATCTTGAGTGGAAGTTTCATACCACCATCCGCATGATAGCAATTCATATATGCCTTATCAATGTATACTTTAAAAATATAGTCAGCAGTGGTGTATTTATTAGTTAAAAAATTCTTCTGCTTGTACTTCTTCCTCAAGTAGTAGAAAATGGCATCCACATATTGTTCAAAGTTTAAACGAATGGACTATATGTTAGAGCATGATACTGTAATAATTTAATAAGAGATATAAAAAAATATTTTTATGTATGTGGATTAATTTAAGAAATAATGCAGGATAAGAAAACAGTAATAATAAAGTAGATACATTGTAAAAGACTTAGATACAATTTTGTTAGTATGTGTCTCATACAACATAAATGCATAACAATGTCTATTTGGGTGCTCCATTATCTTGTTTTATCATCACCATAATGTTCTTTCTTTTCATTATAAAACCACAAACCACATATAACAGTTCAACCACATTTCATTTAAAAAAAAAAAAGTTGAAGTGTTATACTTCAATAAAACAATAAATTTGATAGGAAAGAATTCCTTTGCATGCTCATTAGTTTTAATAATTCAACCATATTATACTGTCAATATAACATCCTTATATTATACACTTCAATAAATCATCAAAATTAGCATAAAATCATCAATACATATATTATAGAAAATGTCCTTTGATGATGTGACTATTTAAAATTTAAGATATCAGATATGAGTATACCTCATCATTCCAGCATTTGTTTGGTTCATACATAAGGTAGAACCAGTTCTTCGATTTCGAAAATGCAACTACAAAATCAAGTTGTCAAAATCCAAGACTCGCACTTTTTGAAACATGATATTACCATGTATTTCAAAAAAAAACTGTAGATTGCATTTGAATTTAGAATAAGTAATTGGTGTACTTACTTGTTCAAGTGTTACTTGTAAAGACCTTCTTTTATCCATTTCTGGAAAATTTCTATCAGTTCTATTGAAGACTCTCCAGCAATATCATAGCCTTCAAAAGGATATTTTTTATGCTTTGTAGAAACCAGTTTTTACTTTCCTTTGGAACTTGATCCAAAATATATCAAAATAAAAGAATAGTACATCTTAGATGGCTTCCTATTATGCTTTCCAGGTGTCTTTTTGTCATCAGACATGACCTTTTTTGGAGTACAAAATTCAGATAAAATTGCGGTATCTCTAATAAAATACTTATTCGGAGTTGTTGGTCGAGGCATATAAATTGTCAAAGTCATATCAGTCACTGAAACTAGAGAAATATTTTCAAGCGATTCTATTTCTTTAACAACAATGTCATTTATTTGCTCAATACTTGCATCCGGAATATTCTAGGGTACAGTTACAAATATTTAAATTCACACTCAAAAGTGTAATTGATTAACTGGCCGAAATTTTTTTCAATGAATGAGATTCTTTACTACTATATTACCTAAAATATATGAGATACAAAATAATAAACACTTATGTAATGTCAGTTATTAAATGAGAAAGATAAAAAAAAAATATGAGATACAAAATAATAAATATGAATCTCGTATTGCCTATGATAAGACAATCACAATCATATTATATGTATCTCCTACTCATTATTTTTTAATATAAAAGATGCAAAAATATCATGTCAAGGAGAAAAACTATATTGAATAATTGATTTGAATATGTATATAAATGAAATTAGAAATTACCCTTTCAGCATGTTGACTATCTTTGACAGTTGATGGTGCTTGGTTGATGTGGCCCTCGCTATTTCAATAGGTTTGTCCAGTCAATCTGTGGACTACTTGCATTACTAGGGCAGCAACATCACCGATATCATTTGAATGCTCACCTTCTTGCTGCTCTATTTTTTGATGTTTTCCTATAAAATCTTTTTCGGGGAATAAGATTATTTACTACTACATCACCTAAAATATATGAGATACAAAAGAAAAAACACTTATGTAAAGTCAGTTATTAAACGAGATACATAAAAAAAATATAACATACGAAATAATAAAAATGTATCTTATATTACCTATGATAAGACAATATACAAGGTAAGACTGCGTACAATACACCCTTATAGTGGGGCCCTTCCCCATACCTTGCGCATAGCGGAATCTTTAGTGCATCGAATTGCCCTTTATTACCTATGATAATACAACCGCAATCATATTATATATATCTCGTATTCATTAATTTTTTCATATAAAACATGTAAAAATATCTTGTGAAGGAGAAAAACTATATTGAATGATTAATTTAAATATGTATATAAATATAATGAGAAATTACCATTTCAGTAATTGACTATCTTTGACAGGTGATGGTCCTTGGTTGACGTTGGCTCTCTCCATATCAGCAGGTTTGTCCGAATTAATTTGTGGATTGTCTGCATTATTAGGGCCTGCAACATCACATACATTATCTGAATGTTCACCTTCTTACGGGCTCTATTTTCCAATGTTCTCCTACAAATATATATGATCAGCAAAGTTAACACAATTATAGTCGTTAATAATTGTTTTATGTTTTAAAGAGTGTTACCTTCTCCATATTCTCATTCTTCAACTGGAAGGATTTAGAACTTCAGATAATTTATCATTCAAAAGTCGCTCTGAATCATTAAATTGAAGATACATTTAATAAACAAGTATAGATGATTAGTTAATAAATGTACAAACAGTAAACTAATAAGGCTTAAATATACCGATTCTTACGTATGTCTTGACATTTTTCTTTACCTTCGAATTTAATGAATTTAAGTTTACTATAACCAAGTGCTCCTTACTGGTTGTGCTGGTAGATTCATCAACATCTTTTTTCTTTTGTTCTGGATCTGATGGATGTGGCGATGTTTGTTTAGCATGAAAATAACACGATGGAGAATACTTTTTTGGTATGACAAATTTATCAGATGGTGATTTTGAAATACCTACAGTCTGTTTTCAACTCTGTCTATGTTCTATATTGTCTATGGTTCTTCCTATAGCAGCAGTTTTTTCCTTCTTGGACTAAGGTGCAGAAACTATACGAGATACATGAATCGAATTCTTTTTCAAATTTTATAGTGGTGTGGTACTGAAGTCTTCAAAACTGTCATGTTCTGTGGTGACTCAGGGTTCATTAACTGTGTAATCCATTTAGACTGGAATACCAGTTGATGATGGGATTGAAGATGTACCAGATGAAATACTCTCTGGTAGAAAATTAAGTTGTTCCAACTCCTCCACAATAGGAACAATGTTTGAATATGAACACTGTCTCACATAATATTTACCATAACAAAAGAATAATGATTAAAACAAAAAATAATTTATCACAATGTATGAAATACATACATTCACTATCTTACCTTGCTGAACATTCCGGCATAAACTGATTATATTGTTGTCAGACTGCGACAACCCTCCAATTGAAAATATAGGGTATATGATTACCCTGCTTGACAGCAATGGTGATTTTAACTTTTGAGAAGATTACAAACATCCACACATTAAGAACCTGAGAGATTCTACCCAACCTATACATCTGCTTTTTCATAAAAGATCTTGTCTAAGTGATGCCACCTACTAGGAGGAAGTGACTTTAACCTACGAAAATAATTCATACTTCCCATCATCCACCATCTAAAAATCGGAATATGGAATGGGAGCAACATTTTGCTGTGAGTAAATGAATGAGTGGATGAAGTATAATATTACCATCTGGAGAGCATCCTCTATGTTATCAAAATTTCCTCTAAGAAAATGTTCAACCTATGTTTCCTTATCAACACCATTTGTTGATTGGGGAATATAACTTTACATCAGCCTACTTGGAGATGAATCTTCATATCTAAAATCTTCAACATTACCATTACACTTCAAACTAGTTATCAAGGCAAATTCAAAGATGGAAAATCTAAGAATATTGCCTATGACAAATACATGCATCACATCTTTATTTTCATGGTCAATCTGAAGCATTAGTAGACACTTGGGTAATTTATCCAATGTAATTGGACAGTGGGTTGTTGAAATAACATTCAAAAATTGTCTTTGTAAATAAGTCAGTCATTTCTTGACTGACAACCTCTTTAATATCATCTTTAAACTTTAAATTACAAGAACTTCCAAATCTTAGAGGATGATGTGGAATATCCTTTATAACGTAACTCATTCACTGAAAAAAATTCCAAACATCAAAATAATAAATTAACAAGATATATGGACATTTACATTAACACAAAACCACAGATACAAAATGTAAAAAATGTATTTATTATTTTACAAAATATGTATCTTTGGTATAGATAATTGAATCGAAAAAAAATAATGAGAGATACATACAATACACTCTCATACACAAAATGTATCTTTAATCTTATTATTATGTATCTTTGGTATGCTTATTTCACTAAAACTAAAAGACATATATATATATATATATATATATATATATATATATACACAAATAGAAAACCAGAGATACATGATGTCAAAAAAAGTATTATATACACATAAATATGTATCTCGGTCTAGTTATTATCAAGATATGAACATGCAAACACATTTGGAAGAACATCTCTATAAGTAACATCAATAACTCTTCTGCTTTTACTAGGAACTTTAACTCCAGAACTGTTAGATCCTCTTTTCTTAGGAACATGCACTTCTTTTTTCTTAGTCTTTTTTGCATGCTTTTTACGCAAATTCTTCATCATAGTTGGATCATTTTTGTGCTTGGATCTATTTTCACTAAAATCATCAGAATCATTGTCAAAAATACCATTACAACTTCTTTAAATTGTTTGATATTGTGTAATTGAGAGATTCCAAGACCAAAAGATGGTGCTGGATCCCTATTCATTAAGTTAATTCAAATGAAATAAATTGAAAAATCGATAATCAAAGACTTAATTAAACAATGTTACCGAAATAGCACTTCGTAGAAAACGATATCAATGTTCCATTTTCCCTCACAAACCCGGATTAAAAATATTGGATGGGGTCCCCATTAAGTCACGACCCCTGCTTGGGTCAAGCGGCCCTCACGGTGTGACCCCTGCTCGGGTCAAGCAGCCCTCATGGCGCAACCCTGAGCCTGGTCAACTGGCCCCTGCGGTGCGGCCCAATCACAACTCCTTACTATTTTGGACATCCAAACTCACCCTTACGCTAGTTTGAAAAATCCAAAACTCGCCTGAGATGACCTACAAGTGACCCTAATCATGAATCAACAGGGAAATTGGTGTTTTAAGATCGGGAAAGTCAAATTAAAATTCATCAAAATTTGAGGGCTCTAGAAATGAGTAAGTCCTAACACTAAGTAAATTATTCTAAGTCCTGGACCGCTTTCAACACGAAAGAATAAGCTGAAAAAAACCTAGTAACTTACGGGGTCTTATAATATCTCCCCCTTAGGAACATTCGTCCTGAAATGAGACTAACTATACTAAGAAGAACTGAGGAACTGTACTCATACTGACATGTATCACTGAAGCATGACTAAATTCTTAAGACATGACATATGACTGAACTGTTTCATGAATGAAATGAGAATGTTATTCAACTGTAACTAAGCATGGAATGGAGTAAATCTAAGAAAGATTGTTGCCTTAGGCTGACTCAGAGTTTGCAAAAAAAGGTGAGAATACTTGGTTCGCATGTCTGCCTCTACTTCCAATGTAGCTCCCTCAACAGACTGATTTTGCCAAAGAACATTGACCAAAGGAACTTCTTTGTTCCATAGTCTGCAAATTTGATGATCAAGGATTTCAACTGGGACTTCCTCATAAGAGAGACTGTCCTAAACATCTACACTCTCTATGGGGAATACAACTATTGGGTCACAAATGCACTTCTTTAGCAAGGAGACATGAAACACTGGGTGTACTGATGCTAAGTCTGCAGGTAACTTAAGCTCATAAGATACCTTTCCAAAATGACTCAGGATTCTATAAGGACCAATATATCGGGGACTAAGCCTCACCTTCTTTCCAAACTCTTCACTCCTTTCATGGAAGAGATTTTCAAATACCCAAAGTCACCAATCTCAAACTCGAGATCTTTCCTTCTAACATCTGCATAGGATTTCTATTGACTCTGGGCTACCTTAAGCCTCTGTATAATTAACTGTACTTTCTTTAAAGCATAAAACACCAAGTCAAGCCCCACTACCATGGCCTCACCTACCGCAAACCAACTAGTGGGAGATCTACATCTCCTCCCATAAAGGGCTTCAAACGGATCCATCTAAATACTGGAATGATAGTTATTATTAAACGTTAACTCAATTAAAGGTAAGTTTTCATCCAACTTCCCTTAAAGTCAATGACACATACTCTTAACAAATCTTCTAAAGTCTGAATAAGCCTTTCTATTGGAGCATCTGTCTGAGGGTGGGAGGTTGTAATGAGGTGAACTTCAGTACCAAGACCCTTTTGAATGTCTTTCCAATAGTGACATATAAACTGCATACCTCTATCTAAAATGATGGACAATAGGACATCATGAAACCTAACCAACTCTCTGATATAGAGCACGGCATATTCCTCGATTAAATAGGAAGTATGAACTGGCAAGATATGGGCTGATTTGGTCATCCTATCTACAATGACCCTAATCAAATCGTGCTAATAACGAGTACGAGCCAAACCCATCATGAAGTCCATGTTCACTTTCTTCCACTTCCATGTGGGAATACTAAACTCCTACATGGAACCACTGGCCTTCTGATGCTCAATCTTAACCTGCTGACATGTGGAGCACTTAGCTACCAACTCTACAATATCTCTCTTCATTCTACTCCACCAATAAACTTCTCGCAGATCATGGGTACATCTTCATAGTCCCTGGATGAATCAAGTAACGTGCACCATGTGCTTTTGCGAGAATTTTCTTCCTCAATCTAGCTACACATGGCATGCAAAGTTGACCCTGGCAACGTAACACACCATCACCCCTTTGGAAGAAAACTTCTACCTTATGATCTCTGACTGACTCTTTTAGATTAACTAAACTAGGATCCCTTTCTTGCTTTTCCTTTACCGCAGAAACTAAAGAAGACTCTAAACTATTCTGCACAAAAATAATACCCTCACCAAAATCAACCTAATGAACACCTAGTCTGGCAATCTGATGAACTTCCTGAACTAGCTTCTTCTTTACATCCTCAACGTTAGTTACACTACCCATGAAAAACCTACTGAGGGCATCTTCCACTTCATTGACCTTTCCTGGATGATATAGAACACTTATGCCATAATCTTTCAACAACTCTAACCACCTTCTGTGATGCAAGTTCAGGTCTTTTTTGGAAAATACATTTTATGGTGTGTGAACACATCAACATGTACCCCATAAAAATTGTGCCTCCAAATCTTTAAGGCAACCACAATAGCTTCCAACTCAAGATTATAGGTGGGATAATTCATTTCAAGGGGCTTAAGCTATCTAGAGGTGTAGTCCACAACCTTACCCTTCTGCATCAAAACCCCCCCAAGACAACTCTGGAAGCATCACAACATACAATAAATCCATCTAAACCGTCATGAAAAGTCAAAATGAAGGTTGTAGTGAGTCGAGTCTTCAAATCCTAAAAAATCTTATAACAAGAATTTGACCACAGGAACTTGACTTTCTTCAGGGTCAATCTGGATAAGGGAGATCCAATAGATGAAAACTCTTCAACAAACCATCGGCAATAGCCAGACAAACCTAAGAAACTCCTGATATCTAATAGAGATATGGGTCTGGGCTAGTTTCTCACTGCTTTGGTGTTTTGAGGATCAACTATAATGCCATCATCGGAAATTATATGACCAAGGAAAGATACTGACCTTAGAAAAAATTTGAATTTACTAAATTTGGAAAATAATTGATGGGCTCTGAGAGTCTGTAATACTATTTTGAAATGGTTTGCATGGTCCTGTTTACTCTGGGAGTAGAAAAGAATGTCATCAATGAATACTGTGACGGACATGTCCAAGTACTGCTTGAACACTTGGTTCATCAAGTCCATTTAAGCTGTTGGGGTAATGGTAAGAAAAAATGACATGGCTAGAAATTTAAAGTGACCATAACGAGTTCTAAAATCTATTTTCGGAATGTCATATTCTCTAAGTCTAAGATGATGACAGCCTGATCTTAGGTCTATCTTAGAGAAGTAACTGGCACCCTGAAGTTTGTCAAACAAGTCATCGATTCTATGAAGTGGATACTTATTCTTAATGGTGAATTTGTTCAACCGACGTAGTCAATACATATTTTGAGAGAACAGTCTTTCATATGCATGAATGGAACTAGTCCACCCTATGGGGAGACACTAGGCCTGATGAATCCCTTATCTAAGAAATTCTTTAACTATTCATTCAACTCTTTAAGTTCAACTAGAACCATTCTATATAGAGAAATAGAGATGGCTAAGTATAAGGAAAAAGGTATATTCCAAAGTTAATTTCCCTTTCGAGAGGAACTCAAGGAAGATAATTTCCCTTTCGAGAGGAACTCAAGGAAGATCTTCAGGAAACATATCTAGAAATTTACTTGTGACTGGAACTGACTCAAGGCTAGAAGTCTCAAAATTATAGTCACTGACTTGCACAAAATGATAGACAGACCCCTTGGATATTATTTTTCTCACCCTAAGGTATGAAACAAGTTGTCCCTTAAGCGCTGTGTACTACCACTCTACTCTAGGATAGGGTCATTCGGGAACTGATAATGGGCAACTCTATTTCTACAATAACCTGAGGCATAGCATAAATAGAGCTAATCCATGCAGAGAATGACATCAAAATCCATAATCTCTAACTCTACGAAGTTTGCTAAAGTAACTTTTTGAGACACCATAACCGGATAGTTCCTGTATACCCGCTGGGCTATGATAGACTTACCCATTGGGGTAGAGACTAAGAAGGGCTCTGATTGGATTTCGGCATTAATTCCAAAATCAATAGCTATATAAGGAGTTACAAAGGACAAAGAATCTCCTGGATCTAGCAAAGCATAAACATATAAATGGTAAACTTATAATGTACTGGTAACTACATTAGGATAAATTTTCTAATCCTATCAGGATTGAAGTGCATAAAGCCTATTTGGGCATTGCCTACTGGTGGCACTGGAAGGGGCACCCTACTGAGATGGGTGACCGGACTGAGCTAGGGAATGATTATGATGACTCTATGAACCCACCTGAGGACACTCTCTGATCCTATGGACTAGCTTGCCACATCCAAAACATACATCACTACCAGCTCTACAGATACCCTAATGGAATCTTCCATATTTCTAGCAAAGAGGATTTGTTCGAGCACTGTTAAAACTCCCCTAAGATTTAGAGCCTGGTGTCCTATCCTTATTATCATTTTTGAATTTAGGCACCAGAGCAATAGCTGAGGACGGAGTTGGGACTGAAGATTTCAGGAAGAACTAAGGAAAATTACCACCCTCTGACTTAGGCTGAGCGAAACTAAAGATACCTATTCTAGCCCTCTTGATTTCCCTCTCTTTATCCTTAGTCTTTAGTTCCTTAATTTATATAGCATGGACCATCAACCTACACAAATCCATCTCCTTAATTATTATTGCAGTCCTACACTCCTTGACCACACTGTCAGATACACCCAATATGAACTTGCTTATCTTAGACCTATTATCAGCTACCACATGAGGAGTGTATCTGGATAACTTATTAAACTTGAGAGAATACTCCTTCACTGTCATGTTGCCCTACTTTAGGTTGATAAACTCTAACACCTTAGCCTCTCTCCATTCCAACAAAAAGAACCTATAAAGAAAGGTAATAGAAAACTCCTCTTATTCTATAGGCCCTGCATCTACGGCCCTATCTACCTTTCACTACTTAAACAACGTATGAGCCACATCTTATAACAGATAGGCAGCTAACTCAGCACTCTCACTTATGGTTACCCATATAATGTTTGTTACCTTCTGAAACATGTCAAGAAATTCCTGTGGGTCCTCTTCTAACTTAAACCCTAAAAATATAGGAGGGTTCATTTGGGTGAAGTCCCAAATTCTAGCTGCAGTAGTATTGGCCACGGGGTTGGCCTAAACAATAACTGGGAATTCATTTTGTGCTACTATAGAATGGGCTAGGTTAGGTCCTCTAAATTCTTTATGAGAGACATGCTCATTCAGGGGATCTTTCTGAACGGGCGGAGGTGCTGGATAGTTTCTATTTCATCTTTCATTGCTCTTTTTCGGAGGCATGTTCTATAAATTGAAAGGAAAATTGGATTAGACAGAGAGTTTAGCTTGATCTCATGCTCACTCATACGATATGAATGCTGAAAGAAGAGAACTTTTCTAAAAACACCTCATAGCCTTTTATTCATAAGTGTGGCACGCTACATACCTATCTACAAGACTCTACTTGACGTGGATTTCAGACACTGTAGTACTCTTTAGAACCTTAGTCTCTGATGCCAAGTTTGTAACGCCCTGAGTCTACACCCTAGATGTCACACGGTACTAACGACCCCAAAGGATCACAAGAAAACCCATGACTGATACCAGCATTGAGCACTAAAAATATATGTGGAAGTTAGGCCAAAAATGCCATAAGTTTCATAATCTAAAAACAAATATTGAATACTGATAATAATACTGAAAATATTGAACATCTGTCAAAGTAATCTAGTGTGAAAGCCTCTAACTGTCTGAATGTAGGATTGATGGGACAACTCCCCAACTAACCCCAACTACTGAGCATACTAAATCTGCTGAAATACTAAAATAAAATAATGTCCTTGATGGATGAGGACTCACTACTAAATATGCCACTGATATCCTAAGTTGCTAAGTACGGTCTGGACCCTGAGCGTCCGAACCTATGATATGAGATATCATAGCGCAAAAGAGAGAGTATATGTCAGTACATAGAATATACTGGTATGCTAAGTGATGTAAGGCTGCTATACATGGGTTCATATGCATAAAATAATATTTGAATAAATAAACATTATGAGGTAACTAGATAAGAGTACATGCAAAACTGTAACTACTGAACATGTTGAATATTTAATACTGCGCATATAATGTCTGTCTGAATTAGACTGAAACTAAAGTACTGAGTTCTAACTACTGGTAACTAAAAGTTTAGACTAATACTGAGATACAAAATTCTGACGGTTGTGTAACTGGTAACTGATAAACATAGTTCTATAGAATTGTCTGAGTTCTTTACTGAATACTAAGACTGAAATAGTAACTGATGGAGTGTTTATCTAACTGATATAGACTGAGTTGGGGTCCAACCTATGACCCCTGTTGGAAGGGTCTTATCACCTTGCCAAGGGATACTAACAATGCTAGGTCAACCCTAATCTGGCAGGAAAACTCATGAAATAAATATGGTGGCGTCAACCTAGTCTGGCAGGAGGACAACTTACACTATGTTGGATACGTAGTTCTATAATATAGGGACTGCTACTAAGGGCCAAACCTTCTGCTGGTAAGAATTCCCCCATCATTGGGTTTCCTCAGTACTGAATCCTACTCCTAACTTAATCGACACTGAACTGATTACTAGACTATACTAGGCTTGACTGAACTAACACTGATCGTGTTGACTGACTGAACTGGACTGATATTACTGAGTTCTGTTAGTGACTGAGTACTACTATTCTTGACCTTTACTGGGGCTATTCTATAACTACTGCAACCAACCAAACAGCTAGATTTCTGGTAATAAATGCCCCCCATGACTCGATAGCATCATTAATAAAACATAACCAATCTTGAAAACATAGCAACAGTCAATTGTTTACAATTCAATCACTGAGACATTTTTTCAAACACTTGGAGGTCATGAACTTGTACATGAATGAGAACACATGAAAACATGTCATAAATACACTATTCAATTCACATAGACATTCTATCAAACACTTGAGGAACATAATTAATTCACATGGTAATGATCAATACATAAGCATCATGAATACAATGAAAACTTGCAATTTCAAGAGTTTTAACATAGGAGATTCATAATTCAACACATATGATAACATTATTGCATGGAACTCACAAAATATCTTAACTTGAAATTCATACGACAACACAAACATGAGCGTAATTCAATTCATAACATGGGAATTATAACTCAAGCTTTTAAAAAGGTTTCTTAAACTACAAGGGTGGAAAAAGACCTAAGGATAAACACCTAACATACCTTGATTGTTGATTTCATGGAAATTGTAGAGGATTTCTTGAACTTAGACTTGAGCTTGATGAAACTAGGGCTTGTTCTTAAGAGTATTTTTTATGTAGTGAGTGAAATTGCCCTTTAGGAGGCTTGATATCGTGTTAAGGCTGAATAATGTAAGGGGAAAATAACCCATTTGCCCCCAGAAACATAGATTAAAAATGTAAGATGGAGGCGTGACCCTTGCTCGGGTCCAGTAGCCCTTACGGTGCGACCCTGAGCCTGGTCAACTGGCCCATTTGGCGTGGCCCTATCATGACCCCTTGATGTTTTGTACATCCAAACTCACCCATACACTAGTCCGAAAAATCCAAAACTCGCATCTGATGACCTACAAGTGACCCTGGTCATGAATCAACTTTGAAATTTGTGTTTTAAAATAGGGAATGTTGAATTAAAATTCGAGGGCTCTAAAAATAACTAAGCCCTAACACTTAGTAAAATATTCTAAGTCCTCGACCCCTTTTTACATGCAAGAATGAGTTCTAACGAACCTAGCATCTTACGTAGTCTTACAATTTTTAGTTGATGTCTTAGTTGATAGCTTATCAACTTGTTAATGGCTTATCAACTTAAGTCGTCAACTCATAGTTTGATTTTTACCCTTATTTTTTAAGGGTGACGACTTGGTTGATAAGTCATCACTTAGTTAATGGCTTATCACCTCAAGTCGTCGCTTTGTAGCTTAGTTTGATCATATTCTTGTTAAGGCTGGGGACTTGGTTGATAAGTTTTCACTAGTTGATGGCATATCACCTCAAGTCGTCACCTTAATGATAGATGAACATGTAGAGGTAAAATAAGCATAACTTTCCACTAAAATATCGGATTAAGGTTAAACCAGTTACTTTGGAAAGAGGACTAAAGATCTTTCTTTTGGTATATATTAGGCCACATAATTAATTATGTACAAGGAGTAATAGTTGTTTAAAGTTGACCCAAGCTGAAACGTTTACTGAAATATAACCAATAGAAGCGTTCTCAACTCGTCTTTGAGTTAGGAGATATTTGTGACTTCAATTCATATTAAAAGGTATTCCCACACTATAGAATTTATCATCACAAATATATTAACAAGGAATCATTGGGTTCGAGTCTACATGCGTAGGAACGAAGGTTTGAATTCTATCTTGAAGATTGCGGGATGTTATAGTTAACCATTCATCTATGACATGCTATGGGTTGGGGATATTTTCATGACCCAAACCGAGGCCCTGGCCACGACGGGCATCTCGAACCATGAAGTCCTAAGTGCCCTTTTCTATCTTGCAATCATGCACGCCATTCATATACTATAATGATATGCGGAAAAGGTAATTAAATGGAATCATGGTCATTTTCTGACTTTAACTGAACAATACAGAATTTAGTTCATAAACACTCAAAAATATAACAAACCAGTCTATGAAATCTCTAACAACACAAAACCAGCATCTGTTTAAATCTGGGACAAGCCCCCAGTCGGACCATAAACCAAAATAAAATAATAATGTCAAATCAACAAGGCCTTTTGAAATAAGGGAGGCTCACCATTTACAAACTTCCGACATCCCAATCTACTATTTATATGGACCCCGAGACTGAGTCTCAGATCCTAAACTATAGGGGGTTAATACAAATGTATTGGTACGCAGAACAATCCTTAACAAAATACTGGTATATATAGTAACTGAGAGTATTTCATAAAAGTATGTCACTATAAAACATTTAAAAATCCATGGGCCTAATCAATAGGTTTTTAAAAAGATTCTGTAAATCTCAACTCAACATCGTTATCTTACTTTTGCGCTCGGTGGTACACTTTATAATTCTGATATTCCACGATCTATATGGAATCCGACCTTGACTCGGCGGCCAAGCCCCCAATCCATGTTTGCCACAAAGGTTGGAGTTTCTGATTCTGATATGTCGTAGGGCACTAGGCTAGCGTATAATCCCTCATTTGGGACATATTAAACCCGTATTAGCAAAACACAATTCTAGGCAATGAGTTAGTTAAACTCATGCCTTCTTCGAATAACCACCTAACCCTATTTAAGACCAATTTTAGTTTGTTCTAAACATCTTTTTATAAATAATGAAATTTTGAAAAATCTGAATAAAATCCAAATCATATTTAGTTTTGAGTCTGTTATAGCATTATCTGCTTTGGTATCGTCATACCAAAACTTGCAAGTCCATACATAGCCATATCATAATATGCTTAGTTCTTTCAATCCAATCAAGTTAGTTGACCACCAAAAATATTTAACAATACAAGAGAGTTCTTAATTTTAAACATATCTCCAACTATGCAAAGATTCTCTCTCTTCATATTTCAACAAATAATGGTCCATTTCTCAAAACAATCATGCAATTCTTTCAATTATCACATTTAGCATTTACAAACAAGAAAATATCCCTCTTTTCGATTCATAACCAATATCAAGTTTATTCTAAAACTCTTGGTTCATGCTTTAAGACATGCAATTAAGTAACCCATGTCTTGTAATTCAAGAAATAACACAATGAGAGAGGGAAATTCATTATTCATGCTCTTACTTCATATTTTAAAACTGAAAACACACTCACACACACACACACACATATATATATATATACACATGAGTAAAAATTTAAGTACAATGGAAAGGCTCAAGACCAAAACATTCACAATGCATCCTTTTTTTAATGTAATTCAAAGCTCCTAATAAATACATGATTTCTAAACATTAAAAACATTATTAAAAATGATTTCACTATGCCCATGTTGTTTAGGAAAGATCCACGTACCTTAGCTTACTTAGTTCAAATGATAGAACTCAAATGATAGAACTCAAATCTTGATTTATTTCTTAGAAATCATGAATTAAGAGCATGATTCTTGATCTTTGGGGATGATCTTGTGAAGAAACCCTAATCTTATCGTTAAGAGTGTATGAGTGGATTTTGAGATGTTTAATTGATGAAATAGGTAAAAAGTAATGCCCTTAAGGGTTATAATAAGTCATGGGCTGGGAGTTATAAGAAAAGAAAAGACTAAAAAGCCCTTAAAAATGCGAAACCAACAGTTTTAAAATAGGGGCGGGCATTGGAGTGTGCGACGCAGGCTAATCTTGCAATCTCACTGCCTCTCTTATGAAAATGGCTCTAACTTTTTTCTCGGGTATTGGATTAAGGTGACATTAGTATCATTGGCAAGCAGACTCAATTATTTATAATTTGGTGGGTCTTGAGCTGAAAAATTCTTCTTGTATCGAAAGTTGTACACGTTTAAATTAGACCATTATAAAATTGAATACAAAGATTTAGCCGAAGCAAAGGTTCTTAGCTCAACTTCGCTCCAAGTGATTCCTATGAGGATTTTTCACCTCAAAAGCACTTAAAACACAAGGATAAAGATAATGACACTTATTCTCACTTGGAATAATTTCTATTATAGCTTACATACGTAGGAGCAACAGTTCAATTTCTAGTTCAAAAATGCGGGGTGTTACATTATCTCCCCCTTGGGATCACTCATCTTGAATGATAGGTAGGGACTTTTTGAAGTTCTAGAAGTATTTAATAAAGAACATAATCTCTCATTAAACATTTTTCCTCAATGAAATATACAAAGGCATCAAATGAGCTTCATGATAACCCCTAGTGAAACATGTAAGCATGAAGCACGAGGTAATAAGAATTTACACAGGGATGATCTTGCACATGAGTTCTATGAATCATAATAGTTTTCATGAGACATAGGATTAGAAGCATTCTCTTCATTACAAGGTACAACGAATAGACTTAAACTTAGAGACATTACTTAATTATGCCCCAAACAACAAATAACATACTGCATTATTTCCAACTTACAATACTCCCATAGCACTTCTAACGACAATTTTGTGTCCCACTACATAATAATTCTATGTTGCAGCCTAACTCGGAGAAAAGAGGTACTAGCTTAAGCTATCCCATTGACAAGATTACTTCACCTTATTACTACCATCAAACACCCTCAAGTTTTAATTTAGGGAATATAACCACATAGTATATGGGTTGCTGTAATACCTCATACTTTTCCTAGTTCATTTCATATCCTAGTGTGTGAAGTGTTTAGTAGGTGAAGAATGTTCATAGAAATCACTTAGATCTAAGTTGAGCCAAGAACCTTAGATTCGTCCAAAGTTTGGTGTTCGATTCTACAAGGTTCAACTTTGAAAATGTATAATTATTGATGTATGTAGAATTTTCCAGCTTAAGACCCACTAAATTATTGATAATTGAGTCATATTTCTAATGATACCAATTTCTCCTTAATTTGATACCCAGGTGAGAAGTTATGTCATTTTTCATGTGAGACAGTAGCTACATAAATCACAGTGGAACAGGTAACGAATCGTGGTGAAGAGCAAATTTTCACTCATCCTTGTAACGCCCCAAAAATCTATCCCGAGACGTCACACAGTGCCTGGAACCACAAGTGATCCCAACCTAACCAATGAACTGGCATACTGTTAAGCAACTGAATTATGGCATAATAAATAATTGTTTACTATGCGGAAACATAGTCATACTAAAGATCTAAAATAGATACAATACTGATAAACCTTTACAATCTGATAAAATTGAAGGATGAAACTAAAATTTACATAACTGACTCTGACTGACATCTATGAAGCCTCTACTATATTGAGTATAGATTGTTGGGACATGTCTCCAACTACCACTAATCAATACATATGATATTAAATAAACTGTAAATGAACTAAAATTGCCTGGAGTTCCCGAAGTAGGAGAACTCATCATCTGTAGGCTGGAATCTGCAACTGTCTGATCGGGATGCGTAGGCTATAACTGGTGCCTACATTATGAGAAAATGTAGCCACACAGACATATATATGGATCAGTACTTTTGGAATGTACTGAGTATGGAAGGGTTAATGAAATAAGTAAATTTGATTTCATACATAATCATAAAACATGCATGCTAGGTTTAAGTAGACTCACCAATACGTTGTAATAAATTGAAAACTGAAATATCTCAAAGCATGAGTGACAAACATACTCTGATAAGATTGTGACTCTCTACATTCAGGTTCTGTAAAACTTTAATTCAATGATATAAGTATAACTGAAGCTAAATACTGGGAATGTAAAACTGAACTGTACTTAGTCTGAATAACTAGACTAAAACTATAGAGCATTATACATATGAGAAAGGGACTGACTGAGTAACCTGAGGTAACTAAGCATGAATTTGTAAAGACTATATTATCTGAGAATGTAAGACCAAGCACATAACATGATTCTAAAATAGTCTGTAAACTAAGGTACTGAATACTAATAACTGAATAATTAATAACTGTACACAATAGTCGAGCAAACTTGAAACTGAACTAAGTTACTGATATGATTATCAGAATGAAACTGGGACTGAGACTGTAACTAAGACTATAACGGAGAATGTATACCGAGTTTTGATAAATGATTAACTGATATTTGAGTTTACTGATACTTTATTATTGATAAATAGGATATTGTATCTGACAGTCCTATTTTTGTGGAACTATGATGAGTTCCGTACAAAGTTGATTGACTGTATCTAATAGTCCTGAATCTATAGAACTGAACTGAGTTCTGTACCAAGCTGGGTGACTATTTTTGACATTCCTGATTTATGGAATAGAACTGAGTTCCATCCTGAGTCTGAAGCTGAAACTGTAACTGTGGGATTCCCCTCTTAAACTAATTGGGGTCCAACCTATAACCCCAGTTGAAAGGGTGTTAGTACCATGCCATAGTTAATGACACTAAAAAGGTACCTTCATCTGGAAGGTAGTCTAATGAGAATGGTGGTACCCTTATATGACAGGTTAAAACACCTCATCAACCCTCATCTGGCGGGTTTGATGTCTCAACCTATGCTGGCTACGTAGTTCTAGAATGCAAGGATTGCTTCTAAGGATCAAACCCTCTACTAATAGGTGATTCCCCATCCTTGGGTTCACTCGGTGCTGAATCCTACTCCCATATAAATAGACACTGAACTAATTTCCTAGTTTGTACTAGGCTTGACTGAACTGTTACTATTTGTACTTTTTAACTGAATTGAACTGTATTCACTGAGTTTTGTTGATTGATAGAAATACTACTAAATTCTGTTAATTGACTGAATACTATATAGGTCTGAACTGAATACTGAATACTACTGAAGTCTGAACTGAATACTGAATACTACTGAGGTCTGAACTGAATACTGAATATAACTGAGGTATGAACTAAATACTGAACTAGACTGGACTGATACTTAGATTACTAAGACTTTTCTGAGGTCTATAACTGACTAAGTTCTACTGAGTTTTATAACTGACTGATAGTACTACTTATCGTGATGTGACTGATACAATTCTATAACTGACACTGGCTCAAGGTAAACAGCTAAATTGTTGGGTATTAAATACCCCCAGGTTTCGATAGAATAAAAGTAAAGCATGGCATGATCATAATACCATAACAATAGTCAATTGTCAACAATGCTTTCATTTAGACATTTTGTCAAACACTTGGAGGTTATGGACTTGTACATGGATGAGAACACATGGTAACATGTCATAATTACCCTATTCAATTCACATAGGCATTCTATCAAGCACATAGAGATTAATATTTAGACATAGGAATATCTTTAAAACATGAGAGCATAGCATGGGTTCATAACCAACACCGTGAATTGGGGAAATTACATAAAATTCACATGAAATAGGACATGGGCATTTCATCACAACATGTGGAAAACATGAACTTAAAATAAGGAATTATTTCTAAATATCTTGAATATAGGATCCACCATGGAATCCAATTAAAACTCTAAGGACATGATATGTAAGCCTTTGTTCAAAATCATTCTTGTAGGTATTTCATCAAACACTTGTAATTCATAGTTTAGGCTAAGAATGGGAGTAGTTAAAAATAGTATTAATAGCATGATTTCACCTCTAAAATCATCGATTGGAGTTTAAATTTGGCAAACAATACCATTCAAACATGTAAGGTTTCATATAACCCACAATTTCATGAAAACATGATAAAAGTTTAAGATTCATGAAAATTTATAAACAAAATTCATGGGAACATGTAAAGATTATAACTTTAATCTTGAAATTTGAGTTTTGGGCTCCACGGGTGAAAGAGGACCCATGGATAAACTCCTACATGCCTTAAATCTTTGATCTTGAAGGAGAAACACAATCTTAAAAGCATTCTTGATTCTTGATTCTTTTCTTAAACAAAATTTCATGGAGTTCTTGGTGTTCTTGAGGAGGCTTGGGTTTTGTTGAAGAGAAAAAGATGATTAATAATGTATCTAATATTTTTGGGGATGAAATTAAGTGATAGAGTCGTATTTGGGTGAGGGGAATTGACCAAAGTGTCCCTAAACCTTTTAGGAACTAAATTAACATGTAAAACAACTTTGGATCCACTTCAGTTTTTTGTGTCGGGGCGCAGTCGACGCGATGCGTTCAGACCACGTCGGATTACTGCCTCACACGAAAAATGGCATAAATTTTTACTAGGGTATCGCATTTTGGCTAATTTGGTATCATTGGAAAGATAATTCAATTATCTATAATTTGGTGGTTCATGAGAAGTAAAATTCCATGTACATAAAAAGTTATATACATTTAAAGTAGACCCTTATAGAATCAAATATCAAATTTTGGATGAATCAAATGATCTTAGCTCAACTTGGCTCTAAGTGATTCCTATGAACATTTTTAACCTCAAGAGCACTTCACACACTAGGATAAATATCATGAACTTATATTCACATGGGAATAACGTGAATTATAGCTTATACACGTAAGAACGACGGTTCATAGACTAGCCCAAAAATGTGGGGTATTACAGTCCTTTTCTAGTGATGCAATGCGATAATGTTGCGTCATGGTGAAGTACAAATTCTCACTCGTCCATTTCTAGTAATGAATCACAATAGCACCGCATCGCACTGAGGAGCGAAATTGGACTCCAGTCGCGATTTTAAATTTTAAAAGGGCATTTAAGTCAATTATTGTTGCCTTAACTCATGAAAACAGATGATTTAACCTTATTCTAAGCATATTACGGTCTTTATTCACCAAATTTCTCTCCAAGAAAACCCTAAAGATTCAATATTGAGTCTAAGAAATCAAAGGTTTCACCATTTTTTTAAGATAACGAAGAATTCAAGTTTCCGGGTTCAAGAACTTCAAGAAGAAGCTTCAAGAACATCGTTAAGAATTCAAAGTTAAAGCTTTTGCATTCAAATAATCAAATAAGGTATGTGGGGTTATGAACAATGATACACCTTTGGGTTCAGGGTTTAGGGTTCAGGATTCAGGGTTCAGGGTTTAGGGTTTAGGGTTTAGGGTTTAGGGTTTAAGGTTTAGGGTTTAGGGTTTAGGCGCCCAAAACTAGTTTTAGAGTTGAATTTTACATAAAATTATATGAATTTCATAGGGTTCATACCAAATTATCATTGTTTAAAGATGTTTATGTTACAAGTGATTTAAATGTTGAGTTCCATGTTTCTTTCACACCTTTATGTGTGTGGCATGATTTTATGGATTGAGAATTAAATTTCATTATCTTGACTAGAATTATTAAAGAATTTCAATGTTTTATTATTGAGTACGAACTTTGTGGTGATTTGATATGTGTTTGAAGCGTGGGTTTTAAGCCCTAAGTATAAGTATTGATATTTCAAGAAGATTATGCCTTTAAGCACCATAAGACTAGTTCATATTCAAATTTTGAACAAAATTTGATCTTTTGATCCTCAGCTAAGATATGGTATCCACAAAGTTTGTTTTATTATAGTTTAAAGTAAACAGATGCATAACTGGTTTTCATTGTAAACCCTTATGTTAGTCTTAAAGTGGATTTCCTATAGAATGAGCATATAAATTAAAGGAAATAGTATTTAGCACCGATTTGGGTATGTGTCCTAGTTCACATGCCCCAGAACTACGAGCCAACATAGATACAGATTCGGATTATTCCAATGTATATGGATGACAGATACAGATTGTGATCACTTAGCTCAAGTTATACTCCTAGGCAAGAGTAGGAAACCTATCCCCAACGTGAGGCTTTCCCTTATGGGAACTAGACGTTGGATACTATGATAGCTCATATAGTGTATGTCGATTAGAAGAACCTCCCTAAACCTAAGTCTTAAAAATAAAATAACAGAACAGCTTTTATAAAACTAAGTGTAAAGGCTCACAAATTTACTCAGATATAGTCCTACATAAGACATTACTTACAGAACTTCAGCTTTTAGTTTTCATATGATAAAAGTGAGTCCTTCCTACACTTAGCATCCATGATTTGAAATCAGCTTTCAAGTACAGACTGAGAACTAAGGGTGGTGGCTCACAATATTCATATAGTATATTTTATCATTCATGCTTTATGATTTTAGCTTTTAATTACTCAAGCCAAGGTGAGCCATTTATACTTAGCATGCATTATTTATGAGAAAGATATACATTCCATCACTATTTTACTTATGCATTCACCCTCATATGCTCAGTACATTACAAATGTACTGATCCAAATATATGTCTATTTGCTACATTATTTAATAATGTAGGTTTAGGTGCTCAGTTCCAGCAGGGTGATTGACCACGAGCATATTTATCTACATCTCGATAGTTGGTGAGTCCTTATAGTTCGGGGATCCAGTTATTTAGATTTTCAGAGTAGTTTATTTAGTTATTTTCAGTCAGCTCGAGTCAGCTGGGGGTCTGTCCCAGTGACTCTCTAGTTAGTAGTGTTAGAGTCTTATCCGACTATTAGATACATTTCAGATGTACAGTGTCGGTTATTAATATTTTCTAGTTAAAAACTTTCAAACATTGTGTTTAGTTAATTCTAGTTTAGTTCAGACAGTATTCAGTAGTTCAGTATTGTTTTGTCTGCTTAGATTCCTGTATTATGAGTTACAACTTTAGTAGAAGGCTAAAAAGGTTAGCTTGAAACTACTTGTAGTCTTGAGCACCGTGTGACGTCTACGGACCCATTTGTAGGGTGTTACAATTTCTTTTAACAATCACAACATTCAAGCCTGTAATTACTACACCCACTTCATGGACTCCCCCCACTAAGACCAGCAAATTAAATAATTCTCCCAAAGATTTTTTCCATATATCTCCTTCCTAACTATTTCACATAGCGAATGTTCATCTCCTTCTTCCCCCTTCTCCTAAAATTTTAGCTGAAGAAATCACATACAAAATTCTCACCTTTAAGAACATCTACTCCCCTACCTAAAACATCACCACCATTATACTAGCATATGGAGGGTCATTGAGGGACCCGAGCATAAACATCATGAATGGATGTCACACTATTAAACCATAACCAATACTTATTGCACTACTCAAGGAGGGACATGAGGTGAAGATACGATAGAATAGACATGAAATGCTTCATATAACAAGTGTCTGGATCATAAGTAAAGAGTCGTTCGGCATAAACACAACACAACATGATTTCTTAGGAAAGAATATAGTGTCAAACATGGGTGCACATATCATGAGCTATTAATTATAAACCCGATATTTATGTACTTAACAACTAAGATAAGGATTTCCACTTGAAGCGATTGATCATCATTTAAAGAACTCAAATTTTTCCATGAGTTAGCATAAAATTTATCACGTTGGCTTAACCTGACATATAATGAATCGGTGACATATAGAAGCATAGTTTCTTCGAACCAAGCATTCTGTGAGACATAGATTTTGTATGTATCATAAGCAACATAACATATAGCTTGGATTCTTGGAATATTGGATCACTGAGGGACATTACTACTTCTTGTTTGGAGGTCGAAACATGAAATGACTTGCATAGAGAGCTCAACCTTATACATAGGCAAGACTTGAATGCATAAAACATTTATAGATGTCCATTCAAATAGAAGTAGGAGGAGTTTGCTTGAATAGGAATTGATTTATCATGATTCTTACTTGAAACTTGACACCACAAGAAAATTCAGGAACTACTTTAATGCATCATCACCCCCTTAGAGCAAAGTCACACTCCTAAACTTTTGTACATAGATTCTTATTAAGTCTACAAGCACAACACTCAACACAATGGGGGATATCAACATACACATGAACATAAACTCCCCTCAATAATATTAATATAAAGATACTAAATGCTTTCTAGAATATCCCCCTTCAGGAACATATATTGTAATTTACTCTAACCCCTAAATGCGACGACTTATGACTGATATTATCATGGGTATGGACATCAATTCTTCTATACACTTAATACCCTATCTTCAACTCCTTAGAATACTAGAATTACACCTGTAATCACATAACTTACAACTCAACAACATTTATAAAACTATTCCAAAGGTGCATATTGTCTACCCATATTTCATTAACTCAACTCTCTAAATAACGCTATGCAACAACTCCCAGACTTCTCCATACTATGAAATTCGAGAATAAAATCTAGGTACACTTGACACTCATACACATCACACATTATCTAACAACATGCTACCTCGGAGTTCAACTTATTCTTGTACACTTACGCTTTTATCCACTTTATGATTCAACCATAATTTATCGTTTTAATCTTGTCCTCATGTATACATATACATCACAATTGTCCACTCATTATTCCACAAGTTTCCAACCTAGGCTATTTCAAAACTCACATCAAGCCTACAAATTTATTCCCATAAAATACGCAGCATTACTCTTAAGCTTCTATTCTTATAACCACAATCCACATCTAAAGTTAAAGCCTATAGTCTAGTATCAATTTCAGACCACCGATAATGTATGACACATACTATACTAGTTGTAATGCCTCGAATCTGGTACTCGGAACACTATCCAGTGCTCATGATCCCGAGGGACCACAAGCTAACCCATGACTGATATCTGTACCTGAACACTGCAAAATATACTATATAATGTAGAAATAAAGGCTGAAAGGCCATAAGGTTCAAAACTGTAACATAACTGATAAAACATAACATCTGGATGGGGTATGAAATACCCAAAACAACTGTAATAAACTATCTCAACATGGTCGTCTGAAAAGCCTCTAACTGTCTAAATAAGAAATTGATGGGACATATCCCCAACTAACTCCATCTACTGAAAGCTAACTGAGATAATGAAATAACTAATAATATCATCCTCGAATGATGAGGACTCACTACTAAATTTGGCAGCTACTAATGCTCTAGATCTCGTCTTTCTAAACCTATGGTATAAAACATCATAGTGCAAATGCGTCAGTACAATTGAATATACTGGTATGCATGTGAGGTAGGCTGAATCCAAATGGTACATATGCATGAACTGAACTAACTAACTATATAACATAAATATGAGAATACATGTATTAATATATAATAACTGTAACTTAATTGGTAATAACATGATTACTGAACCTGAGTACTGATAGCATGATATAATGATAACTGTATAACTGAAATAACTGATACTGAGCAACTATATCTGACAGTCTAGGTTCTGATGGAACTAGCTAAGTTCTGTACTATTCTGAGTTGACTGTACGTGACAGTCCTGAATGCTGCAGAACTATTTGAGTTCTATTACTGAAACTAAGACTAAGACTGTGGGAAGTAGTCATCTAACTGACATGCCACAAATACTCCATTATAGTAGAGTTGGGGTCCAATCTATAACCCTAATTGGAAAGGGGTCAATACCGCAACATTGATAAGGACAAGCTGTGAGTGAGACCCTCATCTGACAGTGTCCCTAAAAAAAAATTATGGGACCCTCATCTGACACTATTTATCTACCTCATCAACCCTCATCTGACAGAGTTGATGTCGCAACCTTTGATGGCTACATAGTTCTAGAACACAAGGATGACTTTTAAGAATCACACCCTCATCTAACAGTGTGTGTTCCCATCCTTGGGTTCACTCGGTGCTAATTCCTACTCCCATCTAAATAGACACTAAACATGATTAACTGAACTGGACTACACTGAATTCATAGAGTTCTATTAACTGATAGAATACTATTGAGATTACTGACTTACTGAGCTTTCCTGAGTCACATGACCGACTGAGTTCTATGGATCATGGCTTGACTGAGGATATCATGAAATATGTCACTGACTCTAGGCACACAGCTATATTTTTTGGGTACAAGTATCCCCAGGACTCGATAGAAGGAAACTGACAAAACATGAACTTCTTGAATACAGGACCAACATCAACAATATATAATCCATTTGCTAAGGCATTTCATCAAACACTTGACATACATAACTTGAACATGAATGGGGATTATATATTAACATACTAGTATGGCACTTTTCCTTCACATAGGTATTTAATCAAACATATGGGGAGAATGCTTCAGTTATATAATCATCAACACATCTAATAATCATGGATACATAAACCAACTTGTAAATTGAAAGGTTTATCATGAATATCGCATAAATCATCACATATTAGAATCAATTCTTGTAAAGAAATAGTCTATAACATGGAACGAAACCAACCAACAACATGAACATCAATTTTCAATACAATCAAATATGAACATTCAAAATATACAAATCTTGAATTTTGAAAAGAGATTTTTGAGCTTCATAGGTGAAAGAAACCCATGAATCAACACATGACATACCTTAGAATGTAACTCCGTAAAGATCCTTGGAGAGATTCTTGATCCTTGCCCTTGAATTTTTAAGATTAGGTTTTCTTGGCTTTGAGAGTGTATGAAAAAATTGGGGAAAAATAGAGTGAATAATGATATCCTTAGGTTAAGTAAGGTTAAGTTTCGTGTTTAAGGTAGAACTAAAATCATAGGAAAAGACCCATTTAATCCTAGACGTGTCTTTTAAATTTTGGGAAAAATTTCCCGACCTGGACCCCTGGTGTGATGCGGTGCTATCGTGCCGTGTCACTGGAATTCAACAACTTGGAAATTGGATGATGGCACGACGCGGGTTCATCGCGGAGCTTCACTGGATTTTGACAATTGGGATTAGGATCCCTCCACGATGCGGTGAAATCGTGGAGTCTTACTAGAAATTAACATATGTCATTTTTTCTTATGGTGCGACGCGCCACTGACTGAGATGATGATTTTTTATGACTGAAACTTGAAATTGCCATAACTTCTTACCCGGTTGTCGGATTTTGGAAAATTTGGTATCGATGGAAAGCTAATTGAATTTTACACGCAACAAAAATTAAAAATCTTGAAAATTTCCCATAGAATAAACATCATTCAATTTATAAGATAATACTTGACATTCTTGGGACAAAATTAGTTAGGAAACTTTGGGGTATTACAATATCTCCCCCTTAGGAATGTTCGTCCTCGAATATGACTAAATGAGATGGGAGAAATGATGAGCTAAAGTATATACTAAGCATGAACAAATAAAACATGACTAACATTAGTAAGATTTTTATTGAGCATGCATATCTGATGCATGATTTCATGACTTAACTGACTCATAAACACATGTCTGAGATTTCTAATAACTGAGTTTCCCACTAGGAGAATACATATTTGATGCATGAACACATGACTAATCTGATCCATTAGCATATGATTATATGCAATGGTACTTAGTACCAAGTTTATAATAGAATTATGAACATAAAATTGATACCAAGTTTGTAACTGAAATCTGGACATGAAAACTGAAAAGCTTAAGGAGAATTGTTACCTTGAGCTTGATCTGAGTTAGCCGGGAAAGGGTGAGGATACTTATTATGCATGTCTTCTTCTGCTTCCCAAGTATCTCCCTCAATGGACTGATTCTGCCAAAGAATTTTGACTAGAGGGACTTCTTTGTTCCTCAGTCTGATAGTCAAGAATTTCAATAAGAATCTCTTTATAAGAGAGGCTATTCTAAACATCTATGCTCAGAATAGTGACTACAACAGTTGGGTCACCTATGCACTTCTTGAGCAAAGAGACATAGAAGACTGAATGAACTAAATCTAGATCTGAAGGCAATTCGAGCTCATAAGCTACCTTGCCGAAGTGACTGAGTATTTTAAAGGGACAATATATCGGGGACTGAGCTGTCCCTTTTTTGCCGAATCTCTTCACTCTCTTTATGGGAGAGATCTTAATATAGACATAGTCACCAACCTCCAACTCGAGGTCCTTTCTATGCACATCTGCATAAGACTTCTGTCGGGTCTGAGCAGCCCGGAGTCTTTCTCTAATCAACTGGACTTTTTCTAAGGCATCGAATACTAAGTTAGGCCCAATAACTAAAGCCTCACTAACTTTAAAGCAACCGACTAGATATCTACACCTCCTACCATAGAGATCTTTGAATGGAGCCATCTTAATACTGGAATGATAGATATTGCTCTATGCAAACTCAATCAAAGGCAAGTGTTCATCATAACTACCTTTGAAATTAATTGTACACGCCCTTACCATATCTTCTAGGGTCTAAATAGTCCTTTCTACTTGACCATTTGTTTGAGGATGAAAGGCTGTACTGAAATGAACTTGGGTACCAAGACCCTTTTGGAACACTTTCCATAAATAACAGGTGAACTGGGTACCTCTGTCTAAGATAATAGATAACGGAACACCGTGCAATTTGACCAACTCTCTGATATAGAGTTTGGCATAATCCTTGGCTAAATAAGAGGTATGGACTGGAAAGAAATAAGCTAACTTGGTCATTCTGTCTACAATGACCCAGACTGAATCATGTTGGTGATGAGTACAAGGAAAACCCATCACAAAGTCCATGTTCACTTCTTTTCACTTCTAAGTAGGAATATTGAACTCCTGCATGGACCCACTAGGCTTTTAATGCTCTATCTTTACCTGCTGACATATAGAGCACTTAGTCACAAACTCTGGAACATCTCTTTTCATCCCACTCCACCAATAAATCTCCCGTAAGTCGCGTTACATCTTAATGGCCCCTAGATGAATCGAGTAGCGTGCACCATGCACTTTTACAAGAATTAATTGCCTTAAGTCAGCTATACCTGGAATACAAAGATGACCCAGACAACGCAGAACACCATCTCCTCCTTGGGAGAAAACCTCTACTTTCTAATCCTTGACTGACTCTTTCAAATTGATTAGACTAGGATATCTATCTTTCTTGTCTTTTACCTCAGAAACTAGAGATGATTCTGAACTACTCTGAACCTATATGTCACCCTCTTCTATATTAACTAAGCGAACACCTAGTCTGGAAAGCTGATGGACTTCCTAAACTAGCTTCTTCTTATTGTCCTTAACATGAGCAACACTACCCATAGATAGTCTATGAGAGCATCGGCCACTACACTGTCCTTGCCCGGATGATAAAAGACACTCATGTCGTAATCTTTCAAGTGCTCTAACCACCTCCTCTAACGAAGATTGAGATATTTCTGATAAAAGACATACTGAAGGCTCTTATGATCTATGAACACATATAATACCTCGGGAAATTTTCTTCGTAAAGATTTTGTGAGAAATGTCTTGAGTTCTATGCTTTAGAGCAATCCATAAATTTTCTGTATAGTATTTCTAAGATGTTGACCTACCATTGCGTAGAGTATCAAATAATCTTTCCAATGAAATATAGATCATCAAAAACGGACACTCGAGCGATGAGTTAAGACCATTCCGATCGAACTATGAACAGTAAAACGTGCAGAAAAAAAGTACTGAGGCCTAACGTATGTTTGATCAAACTTTAAACCGATCATAACTCCTTGTACATAATGATCTGGGTGATCTAATATATATCAACAGAAAGCTCTACGAGTCCTCTTTCCGATGAAATTGGTTTCATCCAATTTTTCTATCGGAGCAAAAAGTTATGGTCGATCTACTTCAGCCTATCAAAAGTGAATTTTTAGGTCAACTTTAAACGATCATTACTCCTCGTACACAATGATCTGGGTGAGATACTATATATCAATGGAAATATATGAGAGTCCTCTTTCTAATGAAACTGGTTTCATCCAATTTGGATATCGGATTAAACGTTATGGTTGATCTACTTCAGACTATCAAAACAGTCCACCAAAGGACAGATTCAAAAATTATTTGATTTTTAAAGGCATTTTGGTCATTATGCCTTCACTTCATGGACAAAAATTGTCCATTTATACCTATATTGAGCCATAAAATTCATGTTCTTCCATCAAAAATATTGAGAGAACTAAACCCTAGGTCCATTTTGAGCTCCAAATATCTTTCAATTTCACCGTAGAAATCCAAAATTAATCCGATAAATGAACTCCTCATTTCAAGACCTTCGAGGAGCACCCACTATTTGTTCGAACAGGATTTCGTAATCAAGAAGTTAACTTCAAGGTATGAGGGATTTTGAACAAGTGCAATCTTCCGTTCTTGTGCGCAAAGCTTTAATTTTATTATGGTTTTACATGATTTTGCATGTGAGATTATGTCTAAATAATTCGATTATGAGATTATGATGGTTGAATGAATAAACTTTGATTTATATGATTATCTCAATGTTTTCATGATATGATTTAATAATTATCATTGTGAATTACACACTTTTACCATGAGGTGGTATTTTGAATGATTTTGGGACGTATGTCGAGATGGTATTTTGGAATAATATTTTGAGATGTGTCAAGCTTTATGCTTTCCAATGACGATTTGAATTATTGAATATATTTTTGAGACATGAGATGCCTTGATATCTATAATTGTATATTTCATATTTTTATTTGGAATGATTTCGAGATATATGTTGAAATGGTATCTTGGAATGATTTTGAGATTTATGATAAGCTTAAAGCTTCTTTATGACGAAATTGAATCATTGAGCATATTGAGATATAACGTTTGAGATGTTACCATGAGTCTTGATATTTTCTCAAAAATATTGATGTTGTCATGACTTGATAAACTGTTACATTTTGACATTTAAAAAGGTTGAGTTCTATTATTGAAATTTCATGATATTCGAAAATGGGTATACACTCAAATTACTTTATGAAGGATTTATAAGACTTTGAAATTTTTTTTCCAATATGGATATACATGATTACTTCATTACTCTACTTCTTAAATTGAGAATTTATGCTATAATTGCATACTACTACAATGAATTGATATTTCTAATGGCTTTTGAGATAAAAGTCATGATTTGAGTTGTTCTACGGGATATGTATTCTTATTATGAATTGAAGGTCTCAAGTGCTTTTCAAAAGCTATTGTCATGATTTAATTGTCGAATTGAAAGAATAATCATGTGAGTACATTGACCTTGAATTCGCAGAGTCGAGATGATTTTGGCTATGAGAAAGATTGATTTTGATATAGATGTTGAGATGAATTTTGGTATTTTTTTTCCGGATGATTTTGATGAGTTGAATTGTTGAAAATATTACATATTGAGTCTTCATATTCTTGTCCAAATGTCGATTCGGTTATGTTTCAATGCATTGATACCTTGTTGATATTGAAAAAGATTGAAATATTTTAAGTCGAAGTTGGGGTTAGGAATCCACAAATTGTTGATGAATTATAAATTGAGATATTTTTTTGGTCTCTATGATATACCCTTGTGATGATGATGGTGGATTTCCTAATGCATTTTGAGCTTGTAGAGGAGTAGTACTTAGCACCGAGAGGGAAATTTGGTATTTCCCCAAACCTATGTGCCACCGTAGGGTTGTTTGATGATGATATTATTGGCCAGAGAGCCCGATTGTGATTATTGCAGTTTTAAGGTCTTACTCCCTGGCAAAGAGTATGATGCTTCCGCCAACAGGGGTTTCAAATGTTGGTATTCTACGTAGCTCACATGGGGTTGTCGATTATAGGAAACCCCCTGTCCATAAAAGTCATGTATCTTGAATTACCGAGTCACTCTGAGATTTAAGTCAAAGAGTTGAGATGTTATGAGGAATTATGATTACCTATGATGAATTTTGATGATATGATAATTTATGATGATTTATGATGATTTATCATAATTTATGATTTTTGATGATTTACATGGATTATGAGATTTTACCATTTGAACTATTTATTATGAAAGTATGAAGAGTATGATTTGATATAACTCAAGCCAAGTGAGTCATCATTGTCTGCATGCATGTTTTCATGAAATTGATGATGTTATTTAAAGTGTTGCATGCACCCCCACATACTCAGTACATTCTCTTTGTGCTGACCCCCATTTACTATTCTATTCAGTTGCAGTTTCCGATCAGCAGGTATAGAGTCCTCACAGTTCAGGGACTTAGGTCGATTTCAGTTTGGAGCATGGTATCTTCTTTCGTCGGTCGTATTGAGTATGGTAGTTGGGAGTCATGACTCGACTATGTACAGACAATACTAGTAGAGGCTTCAAAGACAGTAGTAGTGGTTGATGTATTCAGTCTCCTTCTTGTATATGTATATGTGTTAGTAGAATTATCAACTTGTAATTCCAATATTGTACTGAATAGATTCTGTATTGAGACATTTTCAGCTTTATTCTCTCAGAACTATGTTTTAATCAGTTGCTTTTGAGTTATACCGATGAAAAAGGTTAGCTTGGGGTCACTTGTGACCCTAAGCACCGTGTGGCATCTCAGAACTTGATTTTCGGGATGTTATAACACATCTACATGAACTTCATATAGATAATGCCGCCAGATCTTTAAGGAAAAAACTATGGCTGCTAAATCGAGATCATGAGTAGGATAATTCTTCTCATGGGGTTTAAGTTGTTCGGAGGCATAGACTATGACCTTACCATGATGCATGAGTACACAACCCGAACATACTTTGGATGTATCACAATACACTACAAACCCATCTGGACCATCTGGAAGAGCTAAGACTAGAGTTGAGGTGAGTGGGGTCTTCAACTCCTGAAACCTCTTCTTGCAAGGATCTAACCACTAAAATTTGACTCTCTTACGAGTCAATCTGGACATAGGGAATTCAATAGAAGAAAATCCCTTAACAAATAGTCTGTACTAGCCAGCCAAACCCAAGAAACTCCAGATATTTGATGGAGAGACAGGTCTTTTCTTACTGCTTCTGTCTTTTTAGGATCAACCCTAATGCCATCACCAGAAATAAAATGACCAAGGAATGCCACTGACATTATCCAAAATTCGCACTTACTGAATTTGGCGAATATTTGATGATCTCTGAGGGTCTGAAGTACAATTCTGAGATAGTCTGCATGATTCTACTCATTATGGGAATAAACAAGGATATTATCAATGAAGACTATGACAAACATGTCCAAGTACTGCTTGAACACGCGGTTCATCAAGTCCATGAAAGCTGTTGGGGAATTGGTAAGACCAAAGGACATGACAAAAAATTTGAAGTGACTATACCGAGTACGAAAGGCTATTTTTGAAATGTCACATTCTCTTACTCTGAGCTAATAATAGCCTGATTGGAGTTCTATCTTAGAAAAATAGCTGGTACCCTAAAGTTGATCGATTAAGTCATTGATTCTAGGAAGTGGATACTTGTTCTTGACCATGAATTTATTGAGCTGATAGTAGTATATACATATTCAGAGAGAACCGTATTTCTTTCGCACGAATAAGAATGGTGCGCCCCATAGGGACACACTGGGTCTGATGAATCCCTTATCTAAGTGAACCTTCAACTGCTCTTTCAATTATTTGAGTTCTGCTAGTGCCATTTTGTATGGTAAAATAGATATAGGCTAAGTATTTGGAAGAAGATCGATGCCGAAGTCTATTTCCCTTTCGGGGGAATTCCTGAATGATCATCAGCAAAGACATCTGAATATTCATTCACGATTGGGACTGATTCAAGATTGGGAGTTTCAAAACTAGTTTCCTTAAGTTCAACAAGATCATAGACACATCCTCTAGATACCATTTTCCTTGCCCGAAGGTAGAAAACAAGCTGACCTCTGAAATCTAAAGTGCTACCCCTCCACTTTAGGTCAGGTTCATTCAGAAACTGAAATTGGAAAACTCTATTTCTATATTCGACTATGGCATAGTAGGAATGAATCTAATCTATGCCGAGAATGACATCAAAATCAGTCATCTCTAATTCGACTAAGTCTACTAAGGTGACTTTCTCAGATACCATAACTGAATTGTTCCTATATACCCATCGGGCTATGATGGTTTTACCTACTGGAGTAGACACTGAGAAGGGCTCTGCTAGAATTTTGGGACTGACTCTGAAATAAACTGCTATATAGGGAGTAACAAAAAACAAAGAATCTCATGGATCTAGTAAAAAATAAACATGCAAGTGAAAGATCTGTAATGTACCATTAACTATATTAGGAGAATTTTCCTGATCCTGTCGGGACTGGAGAGCATAAAATGTGTTTGGGCATTGCCCACTAGTAGCACTGAAAGTGGCACCCTACTGATTCGAGCGACCAGACTGAGCTGGGGAAAGCTTACGCTGACCCTATCTTGGCTTGGTACAATCTCTAACTCTATGGCCTGGCTTTCCAAATCCAAATCAAACATCACTACTAGCTCTGTAAGTAACCTGATGATACTTACCACATGTCTGTCAAAGAAGATGGGTACGGGCACTGCTAACACTGCCCTGAGACTTAGAGCCTGGCGCTCTATCTCTATTACTTTCCTTGAACTTAGAAGCTGGAGCACTGGCTGAGGAAAAAGCTGGAACAGATGACTTAGGATGAAACTAAGAACGGTTTCCTCCCTCTGACTTAGGCTGAGCAAAGTTGAAACTACCTATCTTTTCTCTCTTATTCTGCTTCTCCCTCATCTTAATCATTTTCTCCTCTATCTGCTAAGCATAAGTCATAAGCCTGGCTATGTTTATGTCACTCTTCAACTTCGCAGACCAACACTCGTTGACCATACTATCATTCACCCCATACTATCATTCACCCCAAAAACAAACTTACTTATCTTAGCCCTGTTGTCTACAACCATATGAGGGGCATATCTGGATAATTGAGTAAACTTAAGAAAATACTCTTTTACCGTCATGTTTCCCTACCTGAGGTTGATAAATTCTAACACCTTAGCCTATCTCAACTCTTGGGGAAAGAATCTATCTAAGAATGCAGTGACAAACTCCTCTCACTCAATAGGTCCTGTATCAACTAACCTCTCTGACTTTCACTATTTGTACCAAGTGTGAGCAATATCCTGCAACGGATATATAACTAGCTCAGCACTCTCACTTGAAGTAACCCCCATGATGTCTCTAACCTTCTGAACCTTCTCAATTAATTCCTGAGGGTCCTCATCTGACTTAAATACGAAAAAAGATGGAGGATTCATTCAGGTGAAGTCTCAAATCCTGGCTGCAGCTGAATTGGCCATTGGGTTGGTCAAAAAGACAGCTGGTCGGTTATTTTAAGCGGTAACTGGCTGAGAAAGAGTAGTGAATGCAGCTCTAAACCCTACATGAGAAACATGTTCGCCCAAAGGATCTTCGGGCTGAGGGGCTGGCTGATTCCCATTTCTTCTTTTGGGAGGCATATTCTATAGAAGAAAGAGGGAAACGAATTAGACCAGACTGAGAGATTTATTGGAGATTATGCTCACAGGCACGACGTTAATACTGAAAGAAGGGAAACTGTTCCTAAAACATCTTATAGCCTCCTGCACATAAATGTGGCACGCAACACACCCATGTACAAGACTCTACTAAATGAGGCTTTCAGACTTCCTAGGACTCTATTGAACCTTAGGCTCTAATACTAAGTTTGTAATGCCCCAAATTTGGTACTCGGAATCATACACGGTGCTCATGACCCCGAAGGACCACAAGCTAACCTATGATTGATATCTGTACCTAAACACTGCAAAATATACTATATAGAGCGGAAATAAAGGCTGAAAGGCAATAAGGTTCAAAAATTTAACATAACTGATAAAACATAACATCTGGATGGGGTATGAAATACCCAAAACAACTAAAATAAACTGTATGAACATGGTAGTCTGAAAAGCCTCTAACTGTCTGAATGAGGAGTTGATGGGACATGTCTCCAACTAACTCCATCTACTGAAAGCTAACAACGATAATGAAATAATTAACAATATCATCCTCAAATGATGAGGACTCACTGCGAAATTCGGCAGCTACTTATGCTCTGAAGCTCGTGCTTCTGAACCTATAGCATAAAACACCATAGTGCAAATGCGTCAGTACAATTGAATGTACTGGTATGCATGTGAGGTAGGCTAAGTGCAAAGGGTACATATGCATGAACTGAACTAACTGACTATATAGCATAAACATGAGAATACATATATGAATACATCATAACTATAACTAAATTTGTGATAACATGATTACTGAACCTGAGTACTGATAGCATGAGATACTGATAATAGTATAACTAAAATAACTGAGACTGGTCGACTACATCTGACAGTCTAGGTTCTGATGGAACTAGCTAAGTTCCGTACTGTTTTGAGTTGACAATATCTGACAGTCCTGAATGCTGAAAAACTATCTGAGTTCTATTACTGAAACTGAGACTAAGACTGTGGGAAGTAGTCATCTAACCGACATATCCCAAATAACACATTATAGATGAGTTGGGGTCCAATTGGAAGGGTGTCAAAACCTCACCACCGGTAAGGACAAGCTGTAAGTGACCTTGATCTGACAGTGTCCCCAAAAGAGAATGGTGGAAACCTTATCTGACAGTGTTTATCCACCTCATCAACCCTCATCTCACAGTGTTGATGTCTCAATCTATGCTGGCTACATAGTTCTGGAACGCAAGGATGACTTCTAAGAATCAGACCCTCATCTGATAGTATGTGTTCCCATCTTTGGGTTCACTCGGTGCTAATTCTTACTCCCATCTGAATAAACACTAAACATGATTAACTAAACTGGACTACACCGAATTCATGGAGTTTCGTTAACTGATGGAATACTATTGAGATTACTAAATTACTGAGCTTTCCTGAGTCATATTACTGACTGAGTTCTATGGATCATAGCTTGACTGAGGATATCGTGAAACATGTCACTGACTCTAAGCACACAGCTATATTTTTTGGGTACAAGTACCCCCAGGACTCGATTGAAGGAAACTAACAAAGAATGACTTTCTCGAATACAGGACCAATATCAACAATCCATAATCCATTGGCTAAGGCATTTCATCAAACACTTGACATACATAACTTTTACATGATTGGGGATTTCATATTATCATACTAGTATGGAACTTTTTCTTCACATAGTCATTTAATCAAACATATGGGGAGCATGCTCTGGTTATACAATTATCAACATATCTAATAATCATGGATACATAAAACAACTTGTAAATTGAAGGGTTTATGATGAATATCGCGTAAATCATCATATATTAGAATCAATTCTTGAAAATAAATAATCTATAACATGGAACGAAACCAACCAACAGCATGAACATCAATTTTCAATTCAATCAAATCATGAACATTCAAAAATATACAAATCTTTGATTTTGAAAAGAGATTCTTGAACTTCATGGGTGAAAGAAACCCATGAATCAATACATGACATACTTTAGAATGTAACTCCGCAAAGATCCTTGGAGAGATTCTTGATCCTTGCCCTTGAATTTTTAAGATTAGTGTTTCTTGGCTTTGAGAGTGTATGAAGAAATTGGGGAAAAATAGAGTGAATAATGATATCCTTAGGTCATGTAGGGTTAAATTTCGTGTTTAAGGCTGAACTAAAATCATGGGAAAAGACCCAATTAACCCTGGATGCATTTTTAAATTTTGTGAAAAATTTTCCGACCTAGACCCCTAGCGCGACGCGGTGCTATCGAACCATGTCACTTGAATTTGACAGCTGGGAAATTGGACGATGGCGCGATGTGGAGTCATCGCAGAGCTTCACTGGATTTTGAAAATTAGGAATTAGGAGCCCTCCACTACGTGGTGAAATTATGGAGTCATACTGGATATTGATAAATCTCATTTTGGCTTATGGCGAGATGCGCCACTGACTGAGATGATGGTGTTTTACGACTGAACCTTTAAATCGACATAACTTCTTTCCCGGTTGTCGGATTTAGGCAAATCTGGTATCGATGGAAAGCTTATTGAATTTTACACACAACAAAAATTAAAAATCTTAAAAATTCCCCATAGAATAAACATCATTCAATTTAGAAACTAATACTTGACATTCTTGGGGAGAAATTAGTTAGGAAACTTCAGGGTATTTCACTAGTCCATCAAATTGGGAAACCAACCCAAATACTTCATTTCACTTAACTACTACCTACAAGCACAACCCCTCTATGACATTACTACTACACCTCAAAATCCACTACCCACCTCCTCACATGTAGTGCTAGTATATAACTACTAAAGAAAGGAAAGTCAAAGGGGTAAAGTCATATAATAGACATAGTCGACCTTAGTCTTATATTATAACTCATTACGATCTTACTGACATATTCCACTTTCTCACATCATAGTTACTTACCCTTGCATACACCACAACTACCTTCAATATTCAATATACAACAATGGGCCTATACTTATAACTTATTGGCTAATCTAAACATTTCCATTTACAGCCTATAAGAGATTTCTATAACCATCATCACTATTCAATCTAGACTCCTTCACTATTTTGAATGATAAATATCATAACCACAAACTTCCTCCACAGACTACCATACAATCTACAAATATTGTTGCCATATTAGTCTATCACTATAAAATGGAAAATCATCCGTTAATCAACGGTTATACAACGAAACGAGCTGTTTTACTCAAAAATCACCCTCATTCTGACTTCTAAGCTTGTGACTTTGGGATTATCTTACTACTAATAAGGTATGACGCCTTAACACATAGTACTACTCGGGTGGAAATATTTTTCCAACATTCTGACATATGTAACTACCCTTAAGCATGACATCTGCAACAAGAATTTTAGAAAGGGACTGAATACACTTCATACCTCAGGCTCAAAAGCACGATTGATATAGATAAGAGTATACGCTTAAATCAATATAATCTAAAGAACATATGAACTCCTATCAATTCCTTATACCATTTCATTATATTTTATGACTCAATTAGAAGGGACAACCTCATTTGGACTCTAAGATTTTGCACTTTAATTGACTCGACAATTAGACATAGTTAATAAAGTTAGAATAAAGAAGGAATCTGGATAACTTCCAAATGAACAACACAATGGCATGATTTAGAACTTGAATTAAAGTGAAACATTCTAAATGTCCTACACACTTATAAATAGGACTCTACCTGACGCGATTTTGCAAACACCCTGGGACCATGGATCGTGCTTTGATACCAAGTTTTTCATGACCTAAACCAAGGCCCTATCCGCGACGGGTATCCCAAACCACGAAGGCCCAAGCGCTCATTTCTATCTGACAATTATGCACACTATTCATATACTATAATGAAATGCTGAAAAGGTAAACAAATAAAATCATTGTCATTTTCTGACTTCAGCTGAACAATACAATATTTAGTTCATAAGAACTTGAAAATACATGAAACCAGTTCATAAAATCTCTAACAATATGAAATCAACATCTATCTAAAACTGAGACAAGGCCTCTAGTCGGACCATTAACAAAAATAAAATAACAATGTCAAATCAACAAGGCCATTTGAAATAAGGGACGCTCACTATTTACAAACTTCGGAAAACCCAATCTACTACTTAGCAAGACCACGGGACTATGTCTCATATCATAAATATAGGGGTCAATCCATATGTACCTGTACACAAAACAATCCAAAACAAAATATTGGTATATAAAGTGAAAGCATTTCATGAAAAGTATGTCATCATAAAACATTTGAAGATCCATGGGCATAATCAATAGGATTTTAAAATGTTTCTATAAATCTCAACTCAACATCTTTGTCTTACTTCTGCGCTAGGTGGTATACCTTACAATTCTAATGTTTCACGGGCTATATGGAATCCTCCCTTGATTCGGTGGCCAAGCCCCCAACCCAAGTTTGCCGCAAAGGTTGAAGTTTCTGATTCTAATATGCCATAGGACACTAGGCCAGCATATAATCCCTCTTTTGGGACATAATAAACCCGTATCAATAAAACACAGCTTCAGAGAATGAGTTAGATGAACTCGTGCCTTCTTCGGGTAACTACCTGACCCTTTTTAAGCCCAACTTTAGTTTATTCTAAACATGCATTTTTAAATAATGAAATTCTAAAAAATCTGAATAAAATCTTAATCATATTCTGTTCTGAGTCTATTATGTCATTATCTGCTCTGGTATCTTCATACCATGCCTTCCAAGTCATATAAATTGCCATATCATAATATGCTTAGTTCTTTAAATCCAATCAAGTCAGTTGACCACAAAAAATATTTAACAATACAAGAGATTTCTTATTTTAAAAAATATGTCAAACTATGCAAAGTTTCTCTCTCTTCATATTTCAACAAATAATGGTCCATTTCTCAAAACAATCATGCAATTCTTTCGATTATCATATTTAGCATTTACAAATAAGAAAATATCCCTCTCTTTGATTCACCACCAAAATCAAGTTCATAAATGATAGTAAAACTCTTGGTTCATGCTTTAAGACATGCAATTGAGTAATCCATAACTTGTAAATCAAGAAATAACACAATGAGAGGGGGAATTTATTATTCATGCACTCAATTCATATTTCAAAACTGAAAACACACACACAAAAAAAAAACATACATACACACACACACATACATATATATATACAAGTAAAAATTCAAGTTCAAGGGAAGGCCTCAAGACCAAAACATTCACAATGCCTTCTTTTTTCTAATGTAATTCAAAGCCCTTCATAAGTGCATGATTTTTCAACATTTAAAATATTATTAGAAATGATTTCACCTTTCCCATGTAGTTTAGGAAAGCGCAACGTGCCTTAGATTACTTAGTTCAAAGGATAGAACTCGAATCTTGATGTGTTTCTTGGAAATCTTGACTTAAGAACTTGATTCTTGATCTTTGGGAATGATCTTGTGAAGAAACCCTAATCTTATTGTTGAGAGTGTATAAGAGGATTTTGAGATGTTTAATTGATGAAATAGGAGAAAATTAACACCCTTGAGGGTTATAAGTCGTAGGATGGGAGTTATAAGGAAGGAAAAGACTAAAATACCCTTAAAAAAGCGGAACCAACAACTGTAAAATAGGGGCGGGCATTGGATCATGTGACGCGGGCTAATCATGCAACCTCACTACCTCTCTCACAAAAATAGCTCTAACCTTTTGCTCGGGTATCGAATTAAAGCGAAGTTGGTATCGTTGGAAATCTGACTCAATTATCTACAATTTGGTGGGTCTTGAGCTATAAATTTCTACTTGTATCGAAAGTTATACACGTTCAAAGTAGACCCTTGTAAAATTGAATACAAAGATTTAGCCGAATCAAAGGTTCTTATCTCAACTTCGCTCTAAGTGATTTCTATGAAGATTTTTCACCTCGGAAATACCTTAAACACGAGGATAAAGATAATGACACTTATTCTCACTTGAAATAATTTCTATTAGATTTTACACATGTAGGAGCAACAGTTCAACTTCTAGTTCAAAAATGCAGGGTGTTACAGATATATTGTGAAATTTGAATTTTGAGATTATTAGAATTACCGTGTTTCCCGCATGCGGCTTATATGCAAATTATTCTTAATTTGAGATATTATTATTATTGTGATACTAGTGTAGGGGCTTTGTTTGATATTATATGTCATATTTGTATATTAATAGCTTTTCTTATTGTTGTGATGCCCGACCAAATGTCATGGATCTCCTTTTACAGCTAACAATCATTAGGCTAGTAACCAAAAGATAATTATGACTCTTTTCTTTGTAAAGATACCTTGTATATCCTTGGATTTTTATTACTTGATTACATTAAAATTCTTCATTCTGAATTGTTCTAGGTAACTTTATTTATTTAACTAGTTTAATCGCACGTATCTCGCACATGTAATGTTTGATTATTTAAAATTAATCAATGTACAAATGGTATATAATTAGTGTGTATATATTACACACTAATTATACATTGTGTAATATGATTATACAATATTTACATTGTGTACTTAGTGTATAATTATTATATAACATAATTAATGAGTACACCTTACATACTAATTATAAGATATATAAATTTATAAATTTTTGTAAATTTTTTTTGTGAAAATATGATAATATTTTTTTGTCATTTACGCTCAAGTTTAATATGTTATAAAAAATTATAGTTAGTGTGTATACTTTATATAGTATTTATTCGCTTATTTATCTACTTATTTTACACGAATAAATTTCTTAAAGTTTTGGTGAAACTCTGGTAATGTTTTATTTTTACCATTTTTTTCTAAGGTTTTTAAATTATGTATTTAAATTATTTTAGAGATAATAATAAATGATAGAATATCTAGAGAATATTAAGGGATGATTGTTGGGAAATAATAAATTGAATATATTTCCCTCTTATTTAAAAAAAAAATATTCTTATTTTAATAATCTATAGCTATTTTTTATAAACTAATATAAGGCTACAAAAAGCTTTTAACATTAGTAGGCTTGGCTACATGAGGTTTACACCTATGTTATATCTGGGTAGAATTTAAATCATTTTCTCATCCAAAATCCTATTTTCACCATTATTAGACTTTGAGAGCTTGATTTTTGGCAATTGCAAAGGGAGTTTTCATCAATCTTCCAAGGGTAATCTCTAAGCTCCTATTTTCATCAACTTCTATTGATTTTATCTTTAAATCAACATCATATCTTTGATTTCAAATTTGAATTTTGAGACTTTTACCCGGTAAATTGTAAGACTTTTTTTTTAATATAAAATCCGATTTCAACTCCTTTTTAGTTTATATGGAAACATGATTTCTAAATATAATTTTAGATTTACCCTTTTCGACTATTTTTGGATCTGACATAAATATAGCAAATATAGTTATCGTTGGACTCCTTTTGACTTGAAGTTTACGTTTATGATAGATTAAATTCATTTCAAGACCGCTCATGAAGAAAGGGCTCCACGTTGAATGGTCTGGGCTAGAGTTTCTATAATTCGAGGTAGATTATGACTTTACTTTCTTCAGATTGGGGTGGACAGTTAAAAATTCATTTACAAGATGCTATGGGTTGGGGATTTATTGTGAAATTTGAATTTCGAGATTATTAGAATTTTTGTGTTTCCCATGTGGGGCTTACATGCATATTATTATTGATTTGAGATATTATTATTATTGTGATGTGAGTGTGTAGGCTTTATTTGATATTATAGGTCTTATTTGTATATTAATTTCCTTTATTATTGTTGATGTCCGACCTAATTTCATGGATCTCCTTTTATGGATAACAATCATTAGGCTAGCAACCATGAGATAATTATGACTCTTTTCTTTGTAAAAATACCTTGTATATTTTTGGATTTTTATTATTAGATTACATTAAAATTCTTCATTCTGAATTGTTCTGGGCCACTGTATTTATTCAACTAGTTTAATCACATGTGCCTCGTCGTGTAATGTTTGATTATTCAAAATTAATTAGTGCAATAAGTATATAGCTAGTGTGTATATGTTACACACTAACTATACACTGTGTAATATGATTATAGAATATTTACGTTATGTACTTAGTGTATAATTATTATATAATATAATTAATGAGTATACCTTGCATACTAATTATAAGATATATACTTTTGTATACTTTCTAAAAATTTTGGTGAAAATCTAATAATATTTTTTTGTCATTTGCTCCCAAGTTTTAAGCTGTTATAATAAATGAATACCATTAGTGTGTATACGTTATTTAACATTTATTCACTGATTTATTCATTTATTATACATGTATAAATTTTTTAAAGTCTTGTTGAAACTTTTGTGATTTTTTTTTTACCATTTTCGTTCAGGGTTTTTGAATTTTTTCAGAGATAATGATAAATGATATAATAGCTACAGAATGTTTACGGATGATTGTTGGGAAATAACAAATTGAATATCGTTCCCTCTTTTTAAGGATTTTGTTTTGGAAAAAAAAAAAAGTAATCTTCTTATTTGAATAATCTATAGCTATTTTTTATAAACATGTATCAAGCTATAAAAAGTTTTTAACATTAGTGGGATTGGCTACATGTGTTTTTTTCCAATGTTATATCTATGCAGAATTTAAATTTTTTTTTCTCATTCAAAATCCCATTTTCACCATTATTAGACTCTGAGGGCTCAATTTTTGACAATTTTGAAGAGAGTTTTCTTCAATCTTCCGAGGGTAATCTCTAAGATCCTATTTTCATCCATTTTTATAGATTTCATCTTCAAAACAACTTCATATCTTTGATTCCAAACAGGAATTTTAGGGCTTTAACCTGATAAATTATAAAATTAACTTTGTTTTAATTTAAAGTACGATTTCAACTCCTTTTAGTTGGTTTTCATATTTAAACTCCTCTTTATATGGAAACATGATTCTTATATAAAATTTTAGATTTTCCCTTTTCAATTCTAAATCGATTTACAAACTATTTTTGGATCTGAAATAAATATAGCCAATATAGTTATTGTTGGACTCCTTTTTACATGAAGATTATGTTTATGATAGATTTAATCAATTTCAAGACCGCTCGTGGAGAAAAGGCTCCACGTTGAAGGGTCTGGGCTATATTTGCGATAATTCAACGTAGGTTATGACTTAACTTTCTTAAGATTGAGATGGACAACTAACAATTCATGTACAACATTCTATGGGTTGGGGATTTTTTGTGAAATTTGAATTTCTAGATTATTAGAATAACTGTGTTGCCCGCGTGGGGCTTATATGCATATTATTCTTGATTAGAAATATTATTATTATTGTGATGCCAGTGTGGGGACATTATTTGATATTATAGACCTTATTTGTGTATAAATTGACTTTATTATTGTTGTGATGTCCAACTTAATTTCATGGATCTCCTTTTACGTCTAACAATCATTAGGTTAGCAATCAAGAGATAAATATGGCTCTTTTCTTTGCAAAAAATCTTGTATATTCTTGGATTTTTATTATTTGATTACATCAAATTTATTCATTCTAGATTCTTCTAAGTCACTCTATTTATTTAACTAGTTTAATTGCACGTATCTTGAACGTGTAATGTTTGATTATTTAAAATGTATCAGTATACAATAGGTATATAACTAGTGTGTGTATATTAGACACTAATTATACATTGGGTAATATGATTATACAATATTTACATTGTGTACATAGAGTATAATTATTATATAATACTAGTATACGTACCCACGCGATGCGTGGAAAGTGTTGAAAGAGATTATAAGTAGGTTAATATGAATCATATGTGATATACTGTAGATTTTATATCCTCATTTTTTAATTAAAATCTCGTACTAACATTTTTTATGATATATATAACTGTAGTTACTGTATTATTGTCCATGTAAGGAATATTATTTATTGTCTAGTTAATATGCTCATGAAAAGCCTTTTTAAATGTATGATATCTATCAACTTGTGAATATAGTCCATATAAAAGAAATAAAGTTTTTAGCAAGTTCTGCTTGAGAATATAATTAGCCGAGTCACCATAGTACCAAGATAAATAATATTAGACACAAAAGCATTGTGTAACAATAAATGACATCTTATGACGTTAAACGTTTGTCAGAAGATATAATCCCTGAACTTCTTTCCAACATAAGTGACCAAATTGGAGCTTATTCATTTGCAGCAAATATAAGAGCAAAAAGAAAAAAAAAATGTGTCCCTTGCCGATAAATTTAATGCTTTATTGTTAGCATAAATTATGAAAATTGCATATTTTTTTGAAAGTATTAAAGTAAAGAATTATACATTCATTTATCGAGAAAATAGTGTTAGACATTTGTTGGAATATGTAATCCGGATAAGGTTTTCTCATAGCACATGCCTCACTTAAAAACTAAATGAATTTGTTTCATTGGTAATACATGAGCTTTTCTTTCAAAATAGTTGCAAAAATTATTTATTTCTTGAAAAATTCTTGTAATTTTTTTGTAATATGGGTGATTTTTTCTAAAATTTTACTATCCATTTCTATGGTTTATCACACTGACAACAATTTGTAATTGTGTTGGAGAGCTGTTACATGAATATACATCTTGTAAACCTGTCAATGAATTACATTTATAGTTAGAAAACTAAAGTAACATTAGATATGTAAGATTACAATAAATATGCTACATATCTGTATTTGAAATAGCAAATAAAAATCAAAAGATGATTTATACTTCAATATCGAGCTCAGAACATTTGACACCAAGATTAATAGGACATGGGTAAGGAAAACAGTGACAGTGTCACGTTATGCTAAGGGGTGTCAATTGACACCCTTTCATTAAAAAGTAACACTAATTAGCTAGGTAGAAATTTTAGTTTATTTAATATATAAATGCTATTTGTTGGCTCCCATTATTTTTTTACATGTCTACTATTTTATTTTTTGATAAAATTTCAATAAAAAGATTTCTAGTGAATATATCCAATTCAGAAAAAAAAAATTAAAATATAAAAAATGCATAGAATCAAACACAATTTATAGATGCACACAATGTGAAAGTGATATGATTTCTCTGAAAAGCAACTTTACTCCAGTAGGTAAAATTCTTGTTCTATAGGCATCAAAAATCAAAAGCAACTTATTTGGGCATCAGGTCTTGTAGGTTATTGTGTCACGTTGCTGATAACTGAAATTCTCTTAAAAGATTTCTCTCCGGATCTTGACAAAACAAATTGATCTTCACAATTCGACTCTATTAGAAAAAATAAAAAAAATAAAAAGTAAATGCAACATGCTAGCAGTTATCGTTCAAGACAACCAAGTGTATAATTCTTACAATCACGTTCCACTGCCTCAAGTAATTGCTCCTTCCGTATATGTTCATCTCCGTGTATATAGTGTTAACAGGTCATATAATTAGGTTGGATTATAAATTATTTCTTTAATTTTAAAGAATAAAACTAATTAGCATATACTACACAAATATATGAAAGCAATTGTTCCTTCCATATATTTTCATCTCCATGTATATGGTGTTAACAGGTCACATAATTATGTTGGACTATAAATTATATTTTTAATTTTGAAGAATAAAATTAATTAGCATATACTACACAAATATTTAACAAAGAAACATGAAGCAGGCATCTTACATCTTCAAGTAGTAGCAACAAACAGAAAGACACATAAAAGCAGTTTTGTCCAAATTCATTCTTGGATTTCAACAAACTAAGAATTTCAGACAGATAATAAAATTTTTGTTTAAAAATATTTTCAAAAGATCTGTACTTTTATTTCAACTCTAAATTTGTGGCACTCCTGATTTATTTTCACCTCAAAAAGTTATTACTTCTCAAAATATGAGTGTGTCATTCATAATAATGAGAAAATTTGAAAATTATTTAGGTATGTTAAATCAAATTATAATGCATTATTTAAGTATGTTAAAACATATTAGTTATTAAATAAGTGTTATTACCACATTATTTCTCAATGAAATTTTCCTCGTCCACCCCAAACCAATCCTTAACCAAATTGATAGCAAAATAAAGTGAACTTCTTGTTAAATATATTTCTTACTCCAAGTAGAAAGAGCGATGAGAAATAATAATTGTTAATATGTGTGAAATAATTGTTAAAAAGTGATGAGAAATAATAATTGTTAATAATATTGATAAATGAAACTAACAGCCAAAAATAGAGTGAAATTCTTGCTAAATATAATTCTAATTCTCTTTAGCTAACTGAAAGTAAAAAGAATGATGAGAAATAATAATTGATAATTTGTGTGTAGAAACATTTTGTTTTATATTATAAATATTTTGTTCTATTTTTTTATTCATTCTTAATACATAGTAACATTTTGTATGATATATATTATATAATACTTCAATAATTTTATTTTGTCCAGACATTAATTGTTTATATTTAAGGGAAGAGTAACTGAATAAGAAGATATAGCTCAAATTTAATAATTATCGTAAACATATTCTAAATAGTCAATTATTGAAAAGTTGTTATAAAACATAAAAGAAAGAACAACAAAATATAAAGTGAGAATAAGAATAAATAGAGAGAAAATGAGAGACTTCTTTATTTCTCTTGAGGATGAGAGATCATCAGATTATTGAGAATACAATGAACAAAACCCCTTTATTTATAGAGAAAAATACTCCTAGTTTTTGATTAAAAGACAGATACTTTAAATCCTGATAGATACCAACTAGATCTTGATACATCTTAATAGACATTCACTATAATGTAAATACATTTATAATACCCCCCTGAATGTCTAGATAGATAATATGTCTCATTAAAACCTTACTAGAAAAAACACAGTGGGAAAAAAATTTAGTGAAGGAAAAATAGTACACATGTCTAACAATACACGCATATAGGCTGCCTCATTAAAAATTTTACAAGGAATACCTAGTGGAACAAAACCTAGCAAGAGAAAAAGAGTACAACGCGTATTAACTCCACCAATGAGAACATCCTTGAGCCTTTGCATCCCAATATTGTGCGTCATCTTCTTGAAAGTTACAATTGGAGGAGACTTGATAAATAAATCAGCCACATTGTCACTTGAACGAATCTATTGCATGTTAATATCACCATTCTTTTGTAGCTCATATATCTAGAAAAGCTTTGATGAAGTGTGCATTGTTCTATCTCCTTTTATGAATCCTGCATTAAGATGTGTTATGCATGCTACATTAACTCTATATAAAATTGTGAGTACACTGTCATATTTCAAACCACATTTTTCTCGAATTACATGTATCATGGACCTCAATCATACACATTCTCGGCTAGCTTTATGAATAGCTATTATCTCATCATAGTACAATGAAGTGGTTAGATAGATTGCTTTATATATCTCCAAGATCTAGCAGTACCCCCATATATGAACACAGCTTGTTTGAGACCGAGCTTTATGTGGGTCAGATAAGCATCCAACATCAGCATAGCCAACAAAGTCGGGATTGTAAGCTTTAGAATAAAGTAAGCTCATGTTTTTTATCTCATTTTAATGTCTCCTATTAGGAGCAAAAATATACCTTGCTAACAAAATAACCGAAAGGCTATATCATGCCTTGTAGTATTTGCAAGATATATTAGTACACCAATTGGACTAAGATATTGTAATTCAGGACCAATCCAATTTGGTATGTTTCTCATTTCAGCAAATAATCTTCTTGCTTCTGAAAACTCTCCAAGAGTCTTAATAATTTTCAAACCATCAATTTATCCCTTATAAGGATAATAAATAAGTTTCTCAGAAACTTTATATGCTTCGGGCATTTTGAATCCTTTAGGGATTTTCATATGGATTGTCAAGTAACAATATCCAACATGTCAAGTGTAACATTTTTAAGTGTTTGGACTGCAAAACAAATAAGTTTTATGCTTACCAAAATACACTATTTCAGATCACTTGATAAATGTTTCTATGTCAGTATGCTTAAATAAACGTAGAATTTGGATCCTCATAATCTTTTACAATATTGTATCAAAAATAATGATGATATATTATTTTGTATCGGTTCACATTTTGACATAACATTTTGAGATATCATCACTTCATTATTTTCAGGTACCTGAACCTCTCATAAGGTTTCATGAAGTGTTATGTCGTAGGCTCTTCAAGAGAACATTGCCTTCTTATTATGATTATTTGCTCCTTATTTTTCAAGAATTATTTTATTTGAAACCAATTGGTCTACTATGCTTCAACATGCATGGACTTTTTCCTTTAGGCACAAAAAATAGGAGCACTTGCAGCTTAATATGAGATGCTTTCGATATTTGACTTGAATTATGTTTTGGAATTGTTGGATCTGATGATAATTCCTAACATACTTCATAGCTTCTTATAATCTCCCTCTTATGTTAGGAAAACTAACATATATCCTCCATCTTCTTTGAGAAATCCATCTTTGTGCATCATGGTATATTCATTAATCTTATACCGCATATCAAAATTATTGGATGGAATAATTGGTTCTTGTCCTTGAACCAATAGAGAGGGAAGAAATAATCATAATTTATTAATCTAATGCATACAAGTGCTATTGTATGTAACATATCATATTTCAGACCAACACATAAAGTTTTGTTCTCATTAACAGTGGTTTAGCTATTTATTAATGGCATTCAATATCAAACCATCATCACCAAGATGAATTGTCTTGATTACACAATCTGAAAGTTATGCTCTTAACTCAATTTTATTGAGCAGTAACTTAATGAATGTCAAACTACAAGTTGACCATGAATGTACATGTGATCATTTTATTGATGCATCTTTTCAATATATCACATAATAGGTGAAAGGGCCTTTTTCAGCTTTTATACTTTTCATATTTTAAGGGATTCAATCCCAATATTAGTTGGTCCAACCAACTTATCATGAGAACAAGAGACATAAATAATTCTCGAAGATTCTTCTAGTTCTTCAATATATGTCTAATACTCAATATGCACATCTTCGAGATGTCACAATCGTTCATATCAATTTATGAACTTTTATTCTAGTAAACTCCAAGTTTACCATGACATGTACCTTTTACTTTAGTAAATTTTAGATTTAGTAATACATGAATAAATTTTAAATTAACTACTTTATAAGTAGATTTCGAAATAACTTTTCTCAGTTATTCTACCTCTTTCAGAGGTGAGTTGTGATAACATCGCAATCAAGTGCACCTTTGCATTAATAAGTTCTCATTCCCTAGGAATGGAATATAATTGTGCCTTAAGCCTATCAAATTCTAATAGCTTATAACCTTTTTCATGATATTGCTACTTCAAGAGCAAATCGAGGCATACATATAATGTAGAGAATTTTCTCTAACATATCTTCTAGTCATAATAAGCATGTGAAAATATTATCACTTTTGATGATTATTATCATACTGTCCCTCCATGCTTGTATCCGTGCATTCAATCATTTGTTTTCTTTCAAACATATTATACACTGTTACCATATACACCTCTAGAATGAAGTAAGTTATCATATTTCTGACTTATCATATATTGTTACCACATTCACTTCATGAAATGAAGCATATTCAATGGGTTGAATTTCATAATTTTTCACCAAATATCCATTATTTTGCCTTAGCCATCATAATATCATCAGTATGGTGCATTGAGATTCAAACTCAACGTCTTACCCATATAAAAGCGTCTTAGGCATAAATCAATGGGACTTGAACCCAACATATTATCATTCTTTTTGATGATATTGTTCTTGAGGAATAAATTTAAAACATAAATGGTTCCAAACCAATTATTTTTCCTCAAATCCAATAATAATTATATCATTAGTAGCAAAAGACAAATAACATAAGTAATTACTAACCTTGAAATCCTTTAGATTTATAGTCTCACCTCGTTTGACAGAGTCTCATTTTGATGTGGTAGCAATTGGTTATAAAATTGTCACATATAACAAGAACATAAAATATTTTTGTGTGACACATCGCTATGAAATTTATCATGTCTCATCCAACAAAGACGGACAAAAACAAAAATAATCCTATAAAGTAACCTTTTGTAACGTCTTGAAGGGAGTAATTGCTATGAATCATCATAGATGAACAGTCCTATAAAATTGTTCACGTATAAGGTAACCTTCTGTAACAATCCTATAGCCTATTAGTAATTACTATGAATCATCATACATGAACAATCTTATAAAATAACCTTCTATAAAATTAGTTAGCCTCTTAGTATTTTACAGGACTTACCTTAATATCGGCATAAATATAAACTGAAAGGTAGAACCTCGTGCTGATAACTTGTTATAAAACATAAAAGCAAGATCAACAAAATATAAAGCGAGAATAAGAATAAATAGAGAGAAGAGGAGAGACTTCTTTATTTCTCTTGAGGATGAGAGATCATCAAATTGTTGAGAATACAATGAACAAAATCCCTCTATTTATAGAGGAAAATACTCCTACTTTTTTACTAAAAGACAGATAATACTTCAAATCCTGATAGATACCAAATAGATCTTGATAGATCTTATTAGATCTTGATAAACTAATGTAAATACATTTATAACAAAAGTAATATTTATTTTTTTTCGAATGAAATTGAACACAAATTGTATTATTTTCTTTGAAGCAACCCACCAAGTATACCCTACCTCTCATCATCATTTTGCTAACTTCCTTTTCCATTTATTTATAAAATTAAGTTTTGGCCTATAATGTTGTATTCACTTTATTTTAATAATATGACACTTTTTTTCTGCCCCTAAAGAGTGATGTATAAAAATTGACTGTAATTGCACCATAACCATTATCAAGTTTCATTACGTCTGCATATAAAAATTTACTTTACTTGAAAGGTGAAATCATTCTTTATATTTATGTTAAGATTATGCCTCACTAACAAAAAAAAATGTAGAATTTTTTACTATTTATTTATTTACATAAAGAAATTTAAAGAATATTCAAACGAAAAAAAAAAAAAGAAAGTCCAAAAAACATATGTTTGCTATTTTAAATTGAAAAAACAAAGTCAAAGAAGGACCTAATGAATTTTTCTTTCAAACCACAAAGTGAACAAAAACTGTATTTGAATAATCCATATTTAAAATCAGAAAATTAAATATACTTTAAGCATTTTAATTAGACATGCTTTAAATTTTATTTTTAAGCTTAAAAATTAATGCAATCCATCTGCATTATCTTTTTTTTGCTATAAACGTGGGAAGTTAGTTCAAATACTATAATTCAAAAAAAAAAAATGATAACTTTCGACGAAAAAAGAGGAGTCCTAAATGTGCTTAATACATGTCATTTCACTCTTTGAAGCCATATTACATGCAAATTTACTCTTGTGAAGTCATAATACATGAAATTTTCTTAATTCCATAATCATTATTGTAGAAGAAGTAATCAAGGTGTTCATGCAGGTGCTCCCAATTAAGCTATCATGTTTCTTGAGTCAGAAAATGCAAAATATATAAGAAATATTTTCTCTTTGCTTCAACCTTTGAATTAATATACTTGATGAAATTTTTTGGGCTTTTTATCATTTCTTTAAATATGCTGACAACATTTTTTGACAGAAATACGTACCACTCTTTCTAGATGTAAGTTAACAATACTGTTAATATTGTCCAAGAAATGCAGATAATATCCCAACTAAAATCAAAGAAACAAAATGTAACCTTAAAGCATTAAGAAAGAAAAATCATCAAATTAACTTCACCTTAAGCGAAATACTTTTCGTTTAAGTGACATTATTTTCACTTTTCTTACCAATATTGCATAATCTAAACTGATTATTTATTTATTTTTTAAATAAGAAGATAACCTCTAATTTGTCAATCATCAAAATTAAGAACTTAACAAAAATGAAAAAACATATGCTACAAAACTTACAGAGAATTATTGAAATGGGGTAGATGGTAGTACCAGGAAATTGCATGCCATAGACCCAAAAATGGGTGGCTTTAGATATTTGACCCTAAATAAGAATGTTTTTGAAGAATATTCTTTCTTACTTTTTAATATACTAAAAGTACTATTTTGCTCCTCTACACCTCAAATATATTTTTAAACTTTCCATACTCATTTCTCTCTCAAAAGTTATTTTTTATTATTTTCACTTTTTTATTTTTCCTTTACTTTTATTATTCTACTTTTTTTCACTTTTTTATTTTTTCCTTTAAATTTATTATTCGGTTTTTTATTATTTTCAATCTTTATTTTTTTCTTTAACTTTATTTTTATGTTTTAATTTATTTGTCTCAACCTTTATTTTTTTTCTCTTTTTCTTTTTTTCTCACCCATTATCTATTTCTTCATTTTTTGAATTTATTTATCTTTAACTTTTATTTAAAGTTTTTCTTATTTATATTTTTTTCCCCAGATTTTTCTCAGATATTCATTCTCATTGTTCATCCTTTTTCATCAATTCTCAAATACTCTTTCTCTTGCTCCTCTTTCTCTCTATCCGATTTCAACCAAATAGACTCATGATATTGATCATCAACCAGTGGATCACGACTTGGTTCACCTTAGAGATTATCCTCATTTCTCTTCTTTCTCTTGATCCTCTTTTACATCATGGTATAAGAGCTATTGAATATTGATATGGTCTAAGTTAAGATAATCGAGGAAAGAATTAAGAAAGCTAGTAGGAGTAACAGTGATGGTGGTGATAGATAATGAATTGCCCAAGAAATTGAGTCATAATCATTAATTGTATCTGAATGCATCAGATATGTCTGGAGTTATGTTGATTTTTATTCAATTAGCGAGATCTAAAAACTATTGTATGGATTGAATTGATGAGAATTGCCATACTTGGAAGAAACAAGTTGTGATTCATCAATTGCACATGTAGGAAAGAAAGCTTCGACCCACAGATCTCTCATTTCTCAAAGATGTGTTGCCCGGATGTTTAATGTTTGTCTCTTGTGCTGTGGATTCGAAGGAGTGGTTTTATTCACTTACAACTTGTGGTCGACCTTTGGATGACACGATATTATAATTTGCTATCCTAATTTATATTTATAATGTGCTTTTGTCTTGTCCTTTATTTTGTTCCTCCCTTTCTTCTAGTAGGTCAAACATGCTGACAATATTTCTTATTTGGCTGTTTGTAATGGTTATATTTATTCTGGTTCTTGGATACAAGCTTAAAAAATATATTTTTATGTGTATGTTGTAGACGATGAACGTCTTGGTGAAAATCTAGTTCCTGCTAATTTTGATCAGTAGTTTTATTTGGGTTTATTAGGAAGTGCTAAAGTTTGTTGTTTTGGGTTTTTATTGTTTGTTTGGTTGTTTTTCATGGAAGTTTGATGTCTTATCCTTTATTCTTGCCATTTACTTGATTAGTAGAGCTAGGGGGAAGAGTTAATTAAAGGTTTTGCATTTGCAAAAATTCATGTCACATTATAAGGTCAAAAACTGTTTTTATCTGTATATTGTAGATGATGAATATCCTTGATGAAAATCCAACTTCCACTAATACTAGTCAGTAATTTGGATTGGCTAATATCTACCTACTACCTTTGTAACTTTGGCGTAAAGTTGTAACTTTTATACTCACTAGTAGAGCCAAGTGTATAGTTAAAGGGGCAAAAGAGGGTTATTCGGACCAACGACAACATATCAAGTGTAATTCCACAAGCCACAAGTGAGATCTGGAGAGGGTTGAGTATAGGTACACCTACTTGGTACAGGTAAAAAGGGTCAGCTGGACCCTTTTTGTCAAAAATTCATATTGTATACGTTATACAAGGTCAAAAAATCTCTTTGTCATGTATATACTGAATATGATGAAAATCCAGCCTCCACCCCTTTGAACGATGTTATTTCAGTAGTTGATTGGCTAAATATCTAGCTGCTACTTTGTAACTTTGGTGTAAAGCTGTAAACTTATCTATATGTTCAATTCTCGGAGTTCTGTTTCTGCTACTTATTCTATGCTCTAGTCAGACTTTTTATTTTAAATCGTTCAGCTGGGTATATATATGTATAGAATTGGCTACCCCAAAATATCAAAGGAATTCTGGAAAAGGTTGAATGTTGACTTAGGCAAGGTGTCTATAAATCACGAGTAAAGAAAAGAGAGTGAATTTTTCCTTTGAAACTGAATAAACTGTCTAAAAATGCTATGATGTGGTTTATTACAAAGTAAATAGTAGAATTAAACTTACAGTAAAGGAATGATGCATCGATTATGTACCCAATCAAAGTTATTTCAATAGTTGAAAGAGTAAGAGAAAAAGGTACATGATTCTTGTCATACCTGGAATGCACAATTACAAAAGTTAGGTCATTTTACATATCATGAGTCTACAATTGTATCAATAACCACCCATATTAGAATATGGCTTATAGTGGGATAAGTTAGAAGAGAAGCAGTGTTGTGGCACAGTTTGATTTGTACCTATGTCTGCTTTGATCGACCATTTAAAGTATTCTTCCTTTCTTTT
>NW_025896076.1:0-38171 GCF_002878395.1 Capsicum annuum | reverse complement strand
CTTTTACAGCTAAAATACCTCTGGTGGTAAAAAAATCAACATCTTTTTCTTCCTTAGCAATGGAGGTTTGTGTACCAATACTTATTTGGCAATAGTTATCCTTTTATTACCCCTGCTTGCTTATTTATTACTTTTCTCCTTTTCCGTTGTAGTCTCTTCCTATATTCTTGGACAAGCTTATACCATCGTGGGAAGCAATACTAGTATCTGTTACACTAATTCTCATGTTCGGAGAGGTGGTCTATTCTATTCATCAACTTAACTTTTCAGCTTGTTAGCTATTGAATTTGCTCGGATCTTGTCCTCTAAATAGGTTCATCGCTTTTACATTTACAGATAATTCTTCAAGCAATCTGTACTCGTTATGGATTGACAGTTGGAGCCACTGTAGCATCCCTTGTTCAACTTATTCTCTAGTTATTCTTCCCCATTGCTTATCCAATTAGTAAGTTATAAAGCACAATAATCACATTCTATAATTTACTTATGTAGAGTTGTTAAGTTTCCATGTGTTGCTACCAGAGAGAGAGAGAGATGCTTCACCAGCTGTGTGTTCGGTTGCCACCTTGTACTCATAATCCGGGTTAGATGACAGGGTTTAAGAAATAAAACTACATGAACCGATCAACATCTCATAAGATAGATCTGTACTCATATACGCTACGATGGTTAATTTGTATATTTTGTTCCTTTTTTGTAGCTTGGAAAGAAATGCAAAGAATGCAACATAAAGTTGAATAGAGGAGTTCCTTCGTTATGTTCTCCCTCCATTAGGATTTACTTTTCACATTTTGATGTGGCACACCTATTAAGAAAACAATGATTGGTGTAGTGACTTTACAATATTACCGCTATCAATTGATGTTTAGTAATAGGTATTAGAAATGATTTGGAGAATAAGTAATTAATGCTAAAGGTAAAACATGATTTTTTTTGTTTTTCCTTGATTTGTCAAAAATGACTAGTAAAAATAAAAATAAAATTAGAAAAATAGTGACAAGTAAATCCGAACAGAAGAAGAAAATTAGTAATAATATCACAGTTACACCATTTTCCTATCTCTATTTATTTTTTATTACTACTATAAATTAGAAACTTCTCATGCTAATAATTTGATATGTAAAATATCCATCATTTTCTCTATTAAAATACTCAAATATTCATCTTTAAAATTGGGGAAAAAGGCCAAAACCTCATGCAGCAATTTGAGAGAATTTCTCAGTGCTACTTTTTGTTGTTAAGGATCTTATAGTTCGCTTGATAAAGAAAAGGGATCTTAAATTCATCCTTGGTTTTTCTTCTAGGTCTTGGATTGGATATTAGGTAAGGGGCACGCTGTTCTTCTACGGAGAGCTGACCTAAAAACGTTTGTGGATTTCGATGGCAATGAGGTAATCTGTTCAGTATTTCATAATTTTTAATGCTAATCTAAGAAAGTGTAAATATATCTCTAGACATGCAATATTTTTGTATATATGGATGAATACAATCCGCTTACACGACTAAGTTCATCTCACTAAGATTAGGTGTTATAGCTACTTGAGCCTCGTTTTTAATTCATTATGTTCCTTTTACTGTATGCCTGAACTTATTTGCTTCTTATTACTGTGACAGGCTGGAAAAGGAGGGGATTTGACACATGATGAAACAATAATAATTGTTAAAGCATTTGAGTTGACGAAAAAAACTGCAAAAGATGCAATGACTCCAATATCAAAGGTTTTTCTCTTGATCTGGTCGTAGCACTTAACTTGTGGATTTATAAGTTGTTGTTCAATTTTATTCAAGCTTTGACATACTTTTTATTTCTAGTTTACGGTCCACGAGATAAATTTGAACTTGGACACTGAATTTTGGGAGTTTTTGACTTTATTGATTGGTGCATATATGTACACAGCTCCAACCGTACCAGGCGCAGTGATAAAGTTGTTCAAAAAGTGATATTACCTTACCAAACATTGATATCGTATTTTTTAAAAAAGGTCAATTTCTATCTTGAGAAGGGCATTGACAAATCTGAAAATGACACTTTGCCGATAAAAATGGTTGATGAGCTGCCACAACAAACTCAATGGTATCTTATTACATTCATTTTTAAATGTTCATTTTACCTCTTTTTTGGTTGTTTTTCATATATTCACGTAATATATTTCTTTTGTATGATAGTGATTGTGGAGCATTTATTTTTACATTTGCTGAATATGTCATTCATGGTAGAGATATTCCTAAATAGATTGACATTGGTTATGTTCACATGAGGTATGGAGATTTGTCGTGGGATTATGGAAAGAAAAAATTAGAAGTTGGTATAAAAGGAAACACTCAAGAAAAAGTTGGCAGATTATTTGGAAAGGAAAAGAGAAAGAGGACGCACCAGTAGTAGTAGTTTAGTTTTGTAGTTATTGAAAATCATTGCACGTGAAGGAGATTTAGCTATTTTTATGAGATTATTTAAAGTTTAAATAGTCTTTTAAAATTGAATCGGCTATTTTTTACGTGATAACGTAAAGTATACAATGTAGAATCGCTACTGATTCATTTTTTGGTATCTTTGTGTATTTATGTTTTATTATCGAAGAATATTTTTTGCCTCTTGCCCCCGAGGCAAGAGTTATTGAGTATCTTCTAAATTAGTAAACAATGTGGCAGAGCCAATTCATGCCCATGAGGTATAACTTGTTCCTATGGGGGCTGTCTTATTATTAATTATGTGCGACTGCTACATGAGTATTTTGATCATTGTGAACTTTTCAATCACATTTGTCCTTGATTAAATGGCATAAAATAAGAAACAGTTTGGACCTTGTAATCTAAGGGTCATCAACTCCTCCTCAGTAGTTGGTTCTCCACTTTTATTTATTTGGTTAGATGTTTTATTTTGTTGATTGGTATCATCTTTTTTTCTACTCGCAATTGAATACTCCCTCGTGTTTTTCTTTTTGTAATTTTTAATATTTATTGCTTTTGTTCTTGGCTTATAGTATTTTATTTTTTGATCTAGAAGATTGATTCTCATATGGTTGTAAGATTGTAATATTCCTATAAACATATTTTGTATAGTAGAGGAAGAATGTTCTTTGAAAAGTTATGAGTTGAACTACCTTTGATGTCTAAGTCTTACCTCTAGGTCAAGAGTTATAGATCATCTGTCAAATCATTATAGACTATACTAGTATCAACTCTTGCCCATGGGACATAACTTGTTCCTTTGGGGTCTAAAAATCTTGCCTCTTGGGTAAGACTTATAAATTATCTATCAAATCATTACACACTAATTTAGTATCAACGCTTGGCCATGGGGCATAACTTGTTCGTTTGTTGTATTAATTTTTGCTTCTATGGCACGAGTTGTAGATCATTTGCCAAGTTATTGCATACTAAGCTAGTGTCAACTCTTGGCCATAGGGCATAACTTGTTTCTTTGGGGCTTAAGTCTTTCCTCTAGGGCAAGTGTTGTAGATCATCTTTGGGTCTTAAGTCTTGCCTCTAGGTCAAGTGTTGTAGATCATCTGTCCAATCATTGCAAAATAAGTTAGTGTCAACTCTTACCCATGGGGCACAACTTGTTCTGCATCTTATTTTCAAGGAAAATTTTAAAGTGTATCCCATGAAATTATTCACATCACATCTCTTGGGGGTGTGGTCCTTCCCCAAATCCTGTTAATATGATATATTTTTACACATCAATATATAAAAAATTCAACATGATAAGTAATTTTTATAAAGAATCAATTAGAAGGTATTGAGTTAAATACTTCACCATAGGTTTAAACTTCAAATAAATAAGAAGACATTCGTGATTGAAAATCAAAAGTATTTGTTACTAACTAAAATAAGGGATCAAAGAATCCTATTATAACTACTATTTTGATCCAACTTCTTGGATAAAAAGTAAAACGAATCATGTTTTCTTATTTTTCTTTCTGTATCTTCTTACATATGGATGAAGGATAGGAGTGTAGTGACAATTAGATCTGCTATGCCCGGTTCTTTTGCATCTCGAACATCTATAATTGTTTCTTGAAGATTCTGTTCTACAAGGATATCTGGATGTTTGTCTTCTCCCAAGTAGAACCTCCTTATCTAGGGGTTTTGTGATCAGATCCTTTATGCTATCTGGGACAATCCATGATGTTGTGCTTCCAACTGGTAGGATTTCTCCCTGGTATGTTTGTAGCCAAGACTATCTTGAGAACGAATGAGAACAATATCTAGAATTATTCATATGTCTACTCTTTATTGCTACAATTGCATGGGTACATGGTATCTCATCTGTTTGAAATACCAATCATTGACAAGTCCTACTCTTCGGGTTTACAGAATATTCAACTCCTCTTTCTCTTACAACAATTCTTATTGAATTAATAGGGTTTACCTGTAAATAAAATGATAAATAAATGACAACTTATAAACATCTAGTATATGAACAGGATCAGGCATACAGAGCAATGAATCATACATAGGGAACAAATCTTAAGGCAACCAAGAAACAGATACAATCAAGCATATAACATCAAATCACAATCTATTATTGAACTAATAAAAAATCTAATAATAAGTGACCCATAATAAGGAGTCACAATTAAGGTTCTATTTCAAAATGGAAGAGAATGGCCAATATAGAGGATAGTTAGAGTTTTGATGCTTAGCTTGGTCAGGGATAGCGCAGGAGAAGGATCCATCATCCAAGGAATGAGCTTTCAAAGTCAATTTCCTTTATTATATGGAAAAGACATAACCTTACTTAGGAACAGTAGTTGATTCAATAGTGATGCTTCCAACATGTGAGCAGGAGAATCAGCTACAAATAAACTGAGATAAAACAGATATTGCATCTAACCTGGGAGCAGAATCAACTGATAGTGAAACATTTAGTATATGAGCAAATCAGCCATACAGAGCAATCAACCATACATAGGGGATGAATCTTGAGGCAACTGAAAAACAACTACAATCAAGCATACACCATCAAATCACAAACGATCACACAACTATGAGCAGAAGCAATGGAACAGAAGCAACAAAAAATATATTTCGCATGCGAATCTCAAGGAAATTAAAAACCTAACAATAAATCACAAATAACAGTAAATCAGCTATATATAATCTGCAATAAAAAAATAGTACTAGCATATTTCCCTATCATCAAAATACAATTTCAATTACTTACTTTTAATTTCAAGGCAACTTGAATCTTGTCAGTTATCTCCACTTCTGTCCAATGTGTGATGTCATGAAAGTTGCCTTGCTCTTCCATTTTTCTTTCATAAAACCAACTTTGTAACTTGTTCTGATTGGCAGTTTTCTTACTTTTCTCAGTACCGCATTTATGGACTCCACATTATAAGTTGTAAGCATATTGTACCTTCTGTTAGTATGAAAATATTTCTGGTTCTTCTTCTTTCAAGTACTCTGCAATAACTTTGTTGACTTTTTATATCTCATCCATGAAAGTATAAAATTCAATTTGTTTGTATGTTGTTGTTGCATTGTAGAAGAGTGATAGAACTACATCTGAGAAGTATCTTTTTCTTAAATTCTTCTCCATGTGATAGATGGATATCCCATGCTGACACTCTGGATAGATATTTACAATAGCATTTGTAATGGCTAGGTGACGATCTGATAGAATAGACAATTGTTCACATACCCCAATTACATTTCTTAACTGACTGAAGAACCAGTTATAAGATACATTATGTTTTGCGTCTGCAATTCCAAAAGTCAAAGGAAATATGTTGTTGTTTCCGTCCTTTGACACTGCTATCTTGAGTACACCATGTTATTTTGACTTTAAAAATATGACATCTACCATTATTACCGGTCTACAGTTGGTCCATCCAATTATTGAAGCACCATAAGCAAAAAATGCATATTGAAACCTGTGTTGAGCAAAAGAATATTAGTAAAAATTTGCATTTGATGTTTATAATCAGAGTTCAATAATTTTCTAAACTAAGTCTTGCCCATGAGGGAAGAATTCAATCTATGTTAATAATATAATCAGTGTAAATAAAGGATAAACTTTTTCTTCTTGGGCAAAAGTTTTCAATTTCAATAATTTTCTAAACTAAGTCTTGTCCATGAGGAAAGAGTTGCATATATGTTTATAATCTAAACAGTGCAATTAAAGAATAAACTTTTGCCTCTTGGGAAAAATCTTTCAATTTCAACAATTTTCTAAATTAAGCCTTGCCCATAAGGCAAGAGTTGCATATAGGTTAATAATCTAATCAATGCAATTAAAGAATAAACTTTTGCCTCTTGGGCAAAAATTTTAATTTCAATAATTTTCCAAACTAATTCTTGCCCATGAGTCAAGAGTTGCATATATGTTAATAATCTAATCAGTACAGCTAAAGAATAAACTCTTGCCCCTTGGGCAAAAATTTTTGCATTTGTACAACAATTTTCTAAACTAAGTCTTTCCCATGAGGCAAGAGTTGCATATATATTAATAATTTAATCAGCGCAATTAAAGAATAAAATTTTGCCTCTTGGGTAAAAATTTTCAATTTCAACAGTATAGCATTTATACCTGTTCTCGTTATCCCTCTTTATGTTTGCGTACGTGCCTGAGTCATTTTCTTTCCTCATATGAAGATACGATGGCAACCTGTAGTAGTTATCTTCTGCGGTTTCTCTTATCATCGTATAGGCATGATGTATCGCTCTCCATCCTTTGTTGTAGGATATGATTATTCTATATTTCCTTCTCATTTCATCTACCATGAATTTTGGTGAGATAGCATTACTAGAGTCACGCAAAAGCTCTAGTATGTAGTCACATATAACCTTTGATGTTGTATTCCTGTGATCGGACGTTATAAAATCAACCGAGCAACTATGAGCCTTTTCATATGTAGTAACCTAAAAGATCAAAGAATCGAGAATCTTCCAGGCATGAAATCACCACACGCAGTTGTCTTCTAAACATCGCAGTAAATATTTTGTTGTGCTTAATTTGATAAACTTAAATTGGATGTTGTGTGTAATTGCAATGTTTGATATGTACGTCATCATATTTTGTTTGTCAATAAAGATAGACTTGACATTTACCTCATTCAAAAAGGAATTGTGTCTCAAGAGAGTAGTCTCGACATCAAGTATCCTCTTCGTCTTTTATTGTACCCTCTTAATCTTCGATGGCTGCCTTATTTCTTCATCTATTGTAGCCTCCAATATTGGTTCGATAATCTGTAACTAGTTCTTTTTATTAATAATTTCAATTAATTGTCCCATATTGTATTGCTCAATACTCATTTCTTTTCCATCCATTCCAAATACAACCCTTGTGAAAAATGAAAAAACAAAAGATTAGTAATAATTTAATTTAGAATATATATCTTCAACAAATAAAATCATTAAAGAGTAAGCCATAGTCAACTATTTCCCATGGGGCATAACTGTCAAAGTCTTGCCTCTAGGGCAAGAGTTATAAGTCATCTGCCAAATTATTATAGTCTATGGCAGCGTCAACTCTTGCCCATGGGGCATAACTGGCTCAATCTTGCCTCTACGACAAGACTTATAGGTCATCTGCCAAATCATTACAGACTAAGGAAGTTTCAATTCTTTCCCATGGGGCATAACTTGGAATGTATGGCAGAATCTGAAGATGCTAAAATCGCACTTGAAACTATTGAATAACACACACTATAGGGGTGATTCTGAGAGGGTTGTTTACTTCAGAGATAGGATGCAAGTGATATAACATAGTTTATCAACTCAATACTCTGATAGTATGGCCTTGAAAGAGAATGATGTACTGACTATTATTGAGAAGTGAAGTAATATTGAAAAGAGCATGTTACAATAAAAATTCAGGGCTTTATGTATAAGCTAGGTGATTCAAACCCTATGTATTTTAGTGCAGTTATGAAAGAAAAAAAAGTAACAAGAATCTTATTTAGTTTTTAAACTAAGAATCTTATTATTTTAGTATTTTCTTTGCCTTTCAGGTTTTTGATTAATGCTTTGTTGAATATATTTTTTGCCTCACCAGATACAGCCAAAAAAATTTCTTTTGACTTGTAAAATCTTGTAGAAAACTATGGTACCCCAAACGGGATCATTTATTATTCTGCCAAATCACCTCAACACCCAAAGGTTCATGCCTACAATCAAGAGACTGGATGTAGCAAACATAATGATATTCTAATATGCCAAGACTGAAGTTTTCTAATAAGGGGTTCTAGGACGTGTGTGGAAAACTAAGCAACCATGTCATCTTTAGGGGATCTCCTGCGTTGTGTCACTCAACAGAAACACGGGATACTAAGACAAAAGAAGTTGCAAGAAAAACTGGTGATTATTCCATCATATCTAGGTAAGCATGGTTCAACAATAAATGGTCAATGAATATAAATATGACGCATGTTCAACAATGAAGGATTTATTTTAACACTAAAAAGTTGTATAATAGTAACCTTATTACCTAAAATGTAAAATCCTACTACCATTAGAGAGTTTAAACCTATTGCCTATTGCTCTATGTTATACAAGCTAATAGCTAAGGATCTCTCTCTTAGAAACAACAAGTTAGTGCTTCTTTAATCTCTAAATCATTGGTTGGATTCATCCGAAAAGGAAAACATAGTGTTTTCTTCCAAGACCAAACCCTTGCAACAGCTCAAAAACAATTATAATCGCAATAACAAACTCCCCACAACATGTTCGACACAATTCCTTATCAATGCTAATTATACCAGTAGTTTGAAATACTTAGAACTAATTTCTTATACCACCTTGACCTTATACGTTTGGCCTTCCCAAAATATGTTGCGATCAACGTTAACTCCCATATTAACGGTCTTTCCCTCCAAGACCAACCCCCCGCAACTACTCAAACACAATTATAACCGCAATAACAAACTCCTCATAATCTGTTCGATGGAATTCCTCAATGGTAAATATGTTACTACAACAACAACATATCCCAAGTTCAGCTTACGTTCACCTCCCCAAAAATCAAATCAATATGCTAATTATATAATGAGCTAAAATTACCACAATGCATCAATAAGATAAAATTATCACAATGAATTGTGATGATGAAATTCATACCTAAAGAAACCTTACGGCTAAAGTCGTTTCTGTGTATGTGTGAAAGTCCATTCTCGAATTTAGAAGAAAGCGATTTAACAGCAATAGTTTGGAGGTCGGTTCTGGAATTTGGAAGAAAGCGAAAAAGAAAGAGATTTAAACCAAGAATATTTTGCAGGAGGATATTTTCGTCTAAAAGAATATAGCTTAACAAGTAAAAGCTATTTTAACAAAGCCTTTTTATTTGGGGCTACGATTTGAAAGTCACCCTAATTTGGGTCTATATTTGAGAATTACCCACAACAAACAACAACATGATGAAAGAGTCGGTGGCCATTTGACGGAGAGTCGAAACTATTTGTGAGAAGCAGCCAAATAAGTATTTATGATGTTATTTTCCAAATGGTTTTTAAGAGGTTGATGTAGTGGCCTAAAATTTATTGGCTACATGTATTGTGAACAGTTTAAAAAGTATGAAAGACTTTTAACTGATCCTAAAAGTATGAAAAATTTGAGTTGTTCTTATCAAAAAGTCTAAACCAAATAGGATTTAAATTCAAAATTAAAAGTCATACCAAATAATAAGTAATAAGGATTAGAATTTAATATTTGAAAATAAATAAATAAATTAAAGATATGATTTGAATATCACATTTCTTATTATATTGTAATATAATATACTATAATATAAATATACTATTTTATTTATTGAATTAATCTGTTAAGGATTCAAAAAATAAATCAAAATCCATCTTGTGTGATTGTAAGTTAGTACGTGTGAGCGTGGGAGTGGGGATGGGGGGTGGGGATGGGAATGCAACGGAGGGTACGGAGTAAGGACCTGTAGGATAGTTTTATTTTTTTTTCTTTTATTCTTTCTTTGTTTCAGATTTATTTATTTTAAATACTAATTTTTGGTAACACGATAATTTTTTACAATAATTTATTTAACTATATTTTTGTTTTTTAATAAGTTTTTAACAGCAAAGATAATATTGTAATGATTATAAATTCTCACGTAATTAAAAGTATTAAATTGCATATGCTATTAAAATAAAAATTAAGGTCTTTTTAAATTTAGATTTATTAAAATAATAAGTTTCTTTTAAATTTTAAACTTTTAATAATGACAGTTAATACTTTTTAAATTTATTTTAATTTTTAATTTTTAATAATGGCAGTTAATGCTTTTTAATATGTTATTTTAATTTTTTATTTTTAATTTATTTTTAAATTTTTAATACCTTTTTTTTTGGTGCAGACATGTGGCAGTTTTGCATCTGTTATTAGATATAGATAGATAATTAAAGAGTACACCTATCATACTAATTATACGATATATCCATTTATAAATTTTCTAAATTTTTTGGTGAAAATATGATAATATTTTTCTGTCATTTATTATATTATAAAAAATGAATATAATTAGTGTGTATACGTTATATGATATTTATTCGCTAATTTATGTATTTACTATACGTGTATAAATTTCTTAAAGTTTTGTTGAAATTCTGGTAATGTTTTTTTCTTACCATTTTTGTCCAAGGTTTTAAAATTTTATAATTAAATTTTTTAGATATAATAATAATTGATATAATAGCTAGAGAATATGTAACGCCTCGGGAATACACCCTGGACGTCACACGGTGCTTACGCCCACAAGTGACCACAAGCTAACCCATGAACCGGTACCTGCTGTGAGCACTGAATAAGACTAATAATAATGACATGTGCGAAAATTAACTGAAAATGCCATAAGGTTTTAAGTTCTGAAAATGATACAACTGAATCCACAAAACTGAAACATATGGAGAAATACTAAATCTGACTGATAGGATTGACAAACTAACTGACTGTCTAAAGTGTCCAAAAGCCTCTAAACTGACTGAGGAGTTGATGGGACTAGCCCCCAACTAACTCTGACTGACTAACTGAAAGGAAATATTAAAAGAAACATAATAGGTCCTCGAAACATGAGGACTCACCGCTGTTGCTACTGATAAGATGAACTGTCTAAGCACGTTTAGGAAACTGTGCGTCTGAACCTATGATATAAGACATCATAGTGCAAAGAAAATATATGCGATCAGTACTTTGAATGTACTGGTATGAGAGATGAGGTTAGGCTGAAATACATGGGCTTATGTGCATGAGATAATGACTTAATGAATAGAATGAGATAACTGAGTTTAAATGCAAGAAAGCTGAAAAATCTGAGAATGCGTGACCAAGTACATAACCTGATTCTGAATTAGTTCGTAGACTAAAATACTTAAATACTGATAGCTGAATAACTGATAATTGTATGGTATGGTCAAACAAACCTGAAACTGAATTATATACTGAATACTGAACTGATACTGAAATTGTGGGAAGTATCATCTAACTGATATGCCCCAAATTTGAGCTGATAGGGGCCCAACCTGTGACCCTAGTTGGAAGGGTGCTAGTGTCATGCCACGGGCACTAACAATGGTTGGAGAGTCAGTCCTAAACTAGCGGTTGACCCTTGAGATTAGTCCTAAGCTGGCGGGTAATCCCTGAGAGAATATTAGCCCTAAACTGGCGGGTGACATCTCTTAATCCTACGCTGGCTACGTAGTTATCGAACTTAAGGACTACTACTAAGGACCCAGTCTAACTGGTGGGTGAACACCCATTTCTAGGTTCGCTCGGTACTGAATCCTACTACCAACTAAACTGACATTGTTTACTAAACTAATCTAAGTTTGACTGACATGATAACTGACTGAACTGACAATGCTCATACGTTGCTGAAACCATTCTAAAAATACTGAGACTAAGTAAATAGCTAAATTTGGGAATTCATAACCCCCAAGACTCGATAGAAATAACAGTAGGACCACATGAAAACTTTGAAACCATAGAGGGGAATCCTTGTTCAACATTCAACACTTAGGAATTTCATCAAACACATGGGGGTCATAAGTTAAAGCATGAAGATAGTTAAGTCATTTGATAATAATATAATTGCAATACTAAAATCATGGGTTGAGGATGTAACATGCGAAATTCACCATTCAATCATGCCTAGGGGCAACTTCCAATGAAAACACATGGCAAACATAATAGAAATCAAAGTTCATCATATCTTCTTGAAGACAACTTATAATAACATGGAAAAATCATGGATTTAAACTTGAAAATGGATTCTTGGACTCTATGGGAGAAAAGGACCCATAAATGAACATCATGCATACCTTAATTGAAGAAATCGTGAAGATTTTTTATGGTTGCTCGAATTTCCTTGATTCTTTTATGAAGGATAGGGTTTGTTCTTGAGTGAGAATGCCTTCTTTTGAGAGGATTTTTTTAATAGGATAGTAAATTATGCTTTTGGAACCCTAAATCCCGTGTTATTGACCAATTGAGTGAAGGGAAAGACCCAATTGCCCTTGAAAAAATGGAAACAAAAGCTGGAAAATAAGAGCATGTGATGGAGCATACGCCACAGGCTCTGGTTCACTGAACTGGACCACGTGTCACGGGCTCTATCGCGGGAACCCCTACTGGTGAAATGGAGTGCACGCCACAGGCTTATCTCGATGCTGCTACTATTTTGGAAATCCAAACACACCCTTATGCCTGTCAAAAAATTCTAAAACTCACCCTAGATATACCTATGACATCCCCTATCATGAATCAACTTTAAAATCAACATTCTAAGGTCGGGAAGGTCAAAAATAAAATCATCGAAGTTTAGGGTCGTTAGAAATAACTAAGTTCTAACACTTAGTGAAATTTTCTAACTCTTGGAACCCTTTTTACATACAATGGTAAGCTGAATTAAGCTAGGATCTTACGGGGTCTTACAATATCCCCCTCTTGGGAACATTCATCCTCAAATAAGACTGATTAAGCTGAGAATACTGAGGAATTGAGATTAATACTAAACATGCAAAACTGAAAACATGATTACATGGCTGAGTCTGAAACAAGATACATGACATGGCTGAAATACTAAGAAAAGACTGAGATGATGCACGGGGCACTTATGAACTGAATCGTGACTGAATATCTGGAATCTAAAACATGATGTGTGGACTGAACTTGATTCACAATTTACATGGATGTGGATAAACTATCTTTGGAATGGCAAAATTTATGACACATCACATAGTAAGACTAGATCAAAAGATGGAAAAACCATAAGAACTTGTCTATCTGACTACTAACTAAATTGTTGTATAAATGAACTAAATTATACTAAAAGATTATACTCAACTATACATTCCACATCACAACAGTATTTCACTTGAGGCTACTTAAAAATAATCACATGGACACTGATCACCCAATCTACAGAAGTGTGAGCTGAACTGAATTCTCTACTATGATCAAGCCTACTCGAATCTACAAAGTGCACACATAACACTGCAATACTAGCCTGAATCATGAATTCAACACACGCTGCATTTTCACAAATCCTGATCTCATTAATAATTCTTATTATCACTTCAGCAACTACATTCAACCTTTTACCAGACATTCACTATGTGCAGTGCATTCATCCACATATATGCAAACATGATATTCATACATATCATTATATCCAAATATGCCCATCTAAACAAACACCCATAAAAATATGTTCCTCATATCCTCTAAACCTCTATCATTAACAACTTCCATACACTACCCCAGAAAGCACGCATAAAATTTCAACTAACCATGACATATACCAAAAACTTAGCCTCAATCTTACTTCACACTTACAACCTTAGCTAAAATAAAAATACAATAATCTTTCATCAGCAAGAAATGTTTACTCTCTCCCATCTAAGCAATTGTTCATCATCGCTAGCTTGACATAAGGAAAAGTCACTGAATAGTTAGAACATAAGGACCTAAAACATAAAAGGATACTATGCCGGACTCGACACTTTACTGAGGCCTAAGGAATAGAGTATCAATATTATAGATTTATTACATAGATCAAAACTAAGGATATACATGACATAGTATGAAGTTCGCTGATCATTAATAGTGTAGCATGAGTACTGGAACTGAACATACTATAAAGCATAAGTATATAAGTCATGAGCTGCGTAACTTGAGTTAGGAGTTCCTGAGTTCATGGAGCATGATTCGTACTGCTGAGTAGATTGGAACTCCCCATACTAGGAATTGAGAGAGTATATGATTTTCCATAAGGTGCACGAATATGAGTTATGATCATAGAGCTGAATGTAAGGCATAAGTAGCTATCGTGATGACTGAAGTAGAAAACCTTGCATTGGGATCAGAATAGGTTGGGAATCTCCTTCCTTATTAATATTCTACATCACCCTGGCATCACTACTACAACCTGAGAGCCTGACTTAGTTACTGGTCTCATCATCTCCCCCTTAGCCTAAGGCCATCATCCTATATCAGCGGGCATAAGCTTTAAACTAAATTGTCACCACTTCACACTAGATTCTGAGGTATAATAAGGCACATAAATGATAACTCACCCTGAGAGACTATAACTGATCTTGTAAAACCCACTACTGGTACTTTCTTTTGATATAAAAATTTCTAGCTTTTTATAACCCCAACAACCATTATGCAACAACTTAAACACTGACTACCTTAAAATTTTCAAGAGCTTCACCATACCATGATTTCGTACCATTTTGTGCTTCAAATCTACTTTCTACTAGCTCAGCCTTCAAAAATTCAAGCTTAGCTTCTAATACTTAACATGGATATTCTCAAACTCTAAAAGAACCATACTAACTTCCTTTATAGCCTACTAATATCACATCTCTATACTTATATTTCAAATCAACAATTTAAATTCTTGCACGCACTATTTCAAGCCTACTAATTCACCTTCATACAACTAGCCCCATGGATACAAAATTTACTAAATCCAGATAATACTATCCTTATTTCACTACTGCTAAACTTCTGGGTTCATGCTTCTAACTTTTGGTCATATGCTACCATAGGATTCTGAGAAGGGATCTAAAAGAACATATGACATTAGCTTAGAGCACGATTTTCATGTACATGGACAAACACTTTCAAAGTGTCAAACATAAGGAACCAGATGGGATCCTTTTAATTCCACATGCAATCCCATAACTGTCTGTGTGGACTATCTGAGAAAGCCCTATCTGTAGGGATTTGAGCTTGACTATTTCTATTACTTTGAAAACAAGGATGAGCTGGCATGAATAAAGAAAGATGAGAATCTGTATAAATTTCTTAGATAACCTTTTTATAGCACGATTTGATACTTGAAGGAAGGGAAATATTTCTTAAAACGTCTTGTAGCCTCTTGTCCAAAAGTGTGGCACATTTCACACACATGCACAACACTCTACTTAACTCGGCTTTTAAAATCTCTAGGACATAGTAAAACCTTAAGCTCTGATACCAAGTAGGTAACGCTCCGGGAGTACACCCTAGACGCCACACTGTGCATACGAGCATAAGTGACCACAAGTTAACCCATGAGCTGGTACCTGCTGTGAGCACTAAATAAAATTAACAATAATGACATGTGCAAAAATTAATTGAAAAACACCATAAAGTATTAAGTTCTGAAAATGATACAACTGAATCCACAAAACTAAAACATATAGGGAAATACTAAAATCTGTTTGATAGTACTGACAAACTAACTGACTGTCTAAAGTGTCTGAAAGCCTCTAAACTGATTGAGGAGTTGATAGTACAATCCTCCAACTAACTCCGATGGAATAACTGAAAGGAAATATTGAAAGAAACATAATAGGTCCTTGAAACATAAGGACTCATCACTGCTGTTACTTATAAGATGAATTGTCTAAGCGCGTTTAGGAAACTTTGCATCTGAACCTATGATATAAGACATCATAGTGCAAAGAAATTATATACGATCAGTACTTTGAATGTACTGGTATGCGAGATGAGGTTAGGCTGAAATACATGGGTTTATATGCATGAGATAATGAATTAATGAATAGCATAAGATAACTGATTTTAAATACATGAAAGCTGAAAAATTTGAGAATGCGTGACCAAGCATATAACCTAATTCTGCATTAGTCTGTAGACTGAAATACTAAAATACTGATAGTTGAATAACTGATAACAGTATGCTATGGTCAAAAAAACCTGAAACTAAATTCTATACTAAAACTGAACTGAGACTGAAACTATAGGAGGTATCATCTAATCGACATGCCCCAAATCTAAGTTGATAGGGGTCCAACCTGTTATCTCAGTTGGAAGGGTGCAAGTATGGTTCCATGGGCACTAATAATGGTTGTGGGGTCAGTTCTAAACTGGCGGGTGACCCCTGAGATCATTCCTAAGTTGGCAGGCGATCCCTGAGAGAATACCATCCCTAAACTGGTGGGTGAACCCCCATCCCTAGGTTCGCTCGGTGCTGAATCCTATTCCAAACTAAACTGACACTAATTACTGAACTGATCTAAGTTTAACTAACATAATAACTGACTAAACTGACAATGCTCATACTTGTCTGAAACCATTCTGAAAATACTTAGACTAAGTAAATAGCTATATTTTTTATATTCATAACCCCCAGGACTCGATATCAATAACAATAGGACCACAAGAAAACTTTGAAACCATAGAGGGGAATCCTTGTTCAACATTCAACACTTAGGCATTTCATCAAACATACGAGGGTCATAAGTTAAAGCATGGTAATAGTTAAATCATGTGATAATAACATAATCACAATACTAAAATCATGGGTTGAGTATGTAACATGCAATAATCACCATTCAATCATGCCTAAGGGCAAATTCCAACGAAAACACATAGTAAACATAATTGAAATCAAAGTTCATAATAGCTCCTTGAAGATAACTCATACTAATATGTAAAAATCATGGCTTTAAACTTCAAAATAGATTCTTGGACTCCATGGGTTAAAATTACCCATGAATGAATATCACACATACCTTAATTGAAGAATTCGTGAAGATTCCTGATGGTTTTCTTGAAAATTGAGCTTGAATTTCCTTGATTCTTTTTAGGAGGCTAGGGTTTATTCTTGAGAGAGGATGCCTTCTTTTGAGAGGATTTTGTGAATTAGGATATCAAATTATACTTTTAGGACCCTCAATCCCGTGTTATGGATGAAATAAGTAAAGGAAAAAGACCTAATTGCCCTTGAAAATGAAAATAAACCTGGAAAATAAGGGTGCGCGATGGAGCATGCTCCGCGGGCTCTAGTCCGTGAACTGGACCGCGAGCTCTAATTCGCCAAACTGGACTGCGCGCCACGTGCTCTATTGCGGGCACCCCTATGAGTGAAATGGAGCGCGCGCCGCAAGCTTATCTTGGTGCTACTTCTGTTTTGGAAATCCAAACACACCATTACACTCGTTCAAAAAATTTGAAACTCAGACGAGATGCACCTATGATATCCTTGATCATGAATCAACTTTAAAAATGACATTCCAAAGCCGGAAAGGTCAAAAATAAAATCATCAAAGTTTAGGAGATATAGAAATGACTAAGTCCTAACATTTAGTGAAATTTTAGCTCTTGGACCTCTTTTTACATAAAATGGTTAGCTAAATTGAGATAGGATCTTACAGGGTTTTGCAGAATGTTAAGGGATGATTGTTGGGAAATAATAAATTGAATATAGTTCCCTCTTTTTAAGGTTTTTTTTTTCAAAATAATTTATTGTTTGAATAATCTATGGCTATTTTTATAAACTTATATATGGCTACAAAAAGTTTTGCACATTGGTGGGATTGGCTACATGAGATTTTCTCCTAAGTTATAACTAGGTAGAATTTAAATCATTTTCTCATCCAAAACCCTATTTTCAGCATTATTAGACTTTGAGAGCCCGATTTTATTTAATTTCAGAGAGAGTTTTCATCAACCAACCAAGGGTAATCTCTAAGCTCCTAGTTTCATTAATTTCTATTGATTTCGTCTTCAAAACAACTTCATATCTTTGATTTAAAACTTGAATTTTGGGGCTTTTACTCGGTAAATTATAAAATTAATTTTTCTTTAATTTAAAGTCCGATTTCAACTCCTTTTTAGTTGGTTTCATATTTATACTCCTCTTGACATGGAAACAAGATTCTTAAATAAAACTTTCGATCTACCCTTTTCAATTTCAAATTGATTTACAAATTATTTTTGAATCCCAAATAAATATGGCCAATAAATTTATCGTTGGGCTCCTTTTGATATAAATATTATATTTATGATAGATTTAATCTATTTGAACTCGTGAAAAAAATGCTCCACGTTGAAGGGTTTGAGCTAGAGTTTCGACAATTCGAGGTAGGTTACAACTTAACTTTCTTCAGATCAGGGTAAACAGTTGACCATTTATGTACAACATGCTATGGGTGGGGGATTTGTTGTGAAATTTGAATGTGGAGATTATTAGAATTGTCATGTTGCCTGGGTGGGGCTTATATGCATATTTTTTCTTGATTTGAGATATTTTTATTATTGTGATGTTAGTGTGGGGACTTTATTTGATATTAGTAGCCTTATTTGAATATTAATTTCCTTTATTATTATTGTGATGCCAAACCTAAATTCATGGATCTCCTTTTATGGCTAACAATCATTAGGCTTGCAACCAAGAGATAATTATGATTCTTTTCTTTGTAAAAATACCTTGTACATCCTTGGATTTATATTATTTAATTACATTAAAATTCTTCATTCTGAATTGTTCTAGGTCAGTCTATTTATTCAACTAGTTTAATCACACATGCCACACATGTGTAATGTTTAATTATTTAAAAATAATCAGTGTAGAATAGGTATATAATTAGTGGGTAAAAATTACATCTTAATTATACATTGTGTAATATGATTATACAATATTTACATTGTATAGGTAGTGTATAATTGTTGTATAATATAATCAATGAGTACACCCTACATACTAATTATAAGATAAATACATTTATAAGTTTTCTGAAATTTTTGGTGAAAATGTGATATTATTTTTTCGTCATTTACGCTCAACTTTAATAGGTTATAAAAATTAATATAATTAGAGGGTATATGTTGTAAAATATTTATTCGTTGATTTGTGTATTTATTATACACGTATAAGTTTCTTAAAGTTATGGTGAAACTCCGGTAATATTTTTTTAATCATTTTCATCCAAGGATTTTAAATTTTGTATTTAATTTTTTTAGAAATAATAATAAATGATATAATAGCTAGAGAATGTTAAGGGATGACTGTTGGGAAATAACAAATTGAATATAGTTCCCCTTTTTTAAAGATTTTCGTAAAATAACTTAATCTTCTTATTTGAATAATCAATGGCTATTTTTTATAAACTTATATAAGGCTACAAAAAGTTTTTAACATTAGTGGGCTTGGGTACATGAGTTTTACGCCTATGTTATACCTGGGCAGAATTTAAATCATTTTCTCATCCCAAACCCCATTTTCACCATTATTAGACTTTGAGTGCTCGATTTTTGACAATTTCTAAGGGAGTTCTCATCAATCTTCCAAGTTTAATCTCTAAGCAACTATTTTTTTACCAATTTCTATTGATTTTATCATCAAAACAACATCATATCTTTGATTTCAAACTTAAATTTTGGGGCTTTTACTTAATAAATTATAAGATTAATTTTTCTTTAATTAAAGTCCGATTTCAACTCCTTTTTAGTTGGTTTTCAAATTTAAACTACTCCTAATATGGAAACAAGATTTTTAAATAAAATTTCAGATTTACCCTTTTCGATCCCAAATTGATTTACAAATTATTTTTGGATCCTAAATAAATATAGGAAATATAGTTATCGATGATCTTCTTTTGACATAGAGATTATGTTTATGATAGATTTAATCCATTGCAAGACAGTGCATAAAGAAAATGCTCCACATTGAAGTGTCTTGCTTGAGTTTTGACAGTTCGAGATAGGTTATGACTTAACTTTCTTCAGATTGGGTGGACAGTTAAACATTCTTGTACAACATACTATGAGTTGAGGATTTGTTGTGAAATTTGCATTTCTAGATTATTAGAATTACCGTATTGCCCGCATTTGGTTTATGTGCATATTATTGTTAATTTGAGATATTGTTATTACTGTGATACCAGTGTGGGCTTTATTTTATAGTATAGACCTTATTTGTATATTAATTGACTTTATTATTGTTGTGATGCTCGACCAAATTTCACGGATCTCCTTTTATGTCTAACAATCATTAGTCTAGCAACTACGAGATAATTATGACTCTTTTCTTTGTAAAAAACCTTGTATATCCTTGGATTTTTATTATTTGATTACATAAAATTTCTTCATTCTGAATTGTTCTGGGTCACTCTATTTATTCAACTATTTTAATTGCACTCCCTCACACGTGTAGCGTTTGATTATTTAAAATTTATCAGTACACAATAGGTATATAACTAGTGTGTATATATTAGACACTAATTATACATCGTGTAATATTATTATACAATATTTAAATTGTGTACACAGGGAGTAATTATTATATAATATAATTAATGAGTACACCTTTCGTACTAATTATAAGATATATGCATTTATAAATTTTCTAAAATATTTGGTGAAAATATGATAATATTTTTCTGTCATTTATGCTCAAGTTTTAATATATTATAATAAATGAATATAATTAGTGTGTATATGTTATATAATATTTATTCACTGATTTATGTATTTATTATACATGTATAAATTTCTTAAAGTTTTCTTGAAATTCTAGTAATGCTTTTTTTTTTTTTTTTACCATTTTTGTCCAATATTTTATAAAAAATTATTTAAATTTTTTAGATATAATAATAAATGATATAATATCTACAGAATATTAAAAGAAGATTGTTGGAAAATAGCAAATTGAATATAGTTCCCTCGTTTTTTAGAATTTATTATTTTAAAAAAATTAATTTATTATTTGAATAATCTATGGCTATTTTCATAAACTTATATATGGCTACAAAAAGTTTTTAACATTAATGGAATTGGCTACATGAGTTTTTCCCCTAAGTTATACCTGGGCAGACTTTAAATCATTCTCTCATCCAAAACCCTATTTTCACCATTGTTAGACTTTGAGAGCCCGATTTTATTCAATTTCAAAGAGAGTTTTCACAAATCATCCAAGGGTAATCTCTAAGCTCCTATTTTCATCAATTTCTACTGATTTCATCTCCAAAACAACTTCATATCTTTGATTTCAAACTTAAATTTTGGGGCTTTTACCTAGTAAATTATACAATTAATTTTTCTTTAATTTGAAGTCTGATTTCAACCCCTTTTTAGTTGGTTTCATATTTAAACTCCTCTTGATATGGAAACATGATTCTTAAATAAAATTATTTATGTACCCTTTTCAATTCCAAATTGATTTACAAACTATTTCTAGATCTGAAACAAATACAGCCAATATAGTTATCGTTGGATTTCTTTAGATATGAAGATTATGCTTATGATAGATTTAATCTATTTCAAGACCGCTCGTGAAGAAAAGGCTCCACGTTGAAGGGTCTTGACTAGAGTTTCGACAATTTGAGGTACGTTCTGACTTAACTTTTTTCAGATTGTGGTAGAAAGTTGACCATTTATGTACAACATGCAATGGGTTGGGTATTTGTTGTGAAATTTGAATTCGTGATTATTAGAATTACTGTGTTGCCCGCGTGGGGCTTATATGAATATTTTTTCTTGATTTGAGATATTATTATTATTATTGTGATGCCGGTGTGGGGGCTTTATTTAATATTATTGGCCTAATTTGAATATTAAATTACTTTATTATTGTTGTGATGCTGGACCTAAATTCATAGATCTCCTTTATGGCTAATAATCATTAGACTAGCAACCAAGAGATGGTTATGACTCTTTTCTTTATAAAAATACCTTGTATATCCTTGGATTTATATTATTTAATCACATTAAAATTCTTCATTCTGAATTGTTCTAGGTAACTCTATTTATTCAACTAGTTTAATCCCACGTGCATCGCACGTATAACGTTTGATTATTTAAAATTAATTAGTGTACAATAAGTTTTGATTAGTGTGTATAAATTACACCCTAATTATACATTGTGTTATATGATTAAACAATAGATACATTGTATACTTAGTGTATAATTATTATATAATATAATTAATGAGTACACGTTACATACTAATTATAAGATATATACATTTAAAAATTTTCAAAAAATTTTGGTGAAAATATGCTATTATTTTTTGTCATTTACGCTCAAGTTTAATATGTTATAAAAATGGATATAATTAGAGAGTATACGTTGTATTATATTTATTCGTTGATTTATGTATTTATTATACACGTATAAATTTCTTAAAGTTTTGGTGAAACTCTGGTAATGTTTTTTTTACCATTTTCGTCCAAGGATTTTAAATTTTATATTTAATTTTTTTTGAGATAATAATAAATGATATAATAGCTAGAGAATGTTAAGGGATGATTGCTGGGAAATAACAAATTTAATATTTCCCTCTTTTTAAGGATTTTCTTAAAATAATTTAATCTTCTTATTTAAATAATCAATGACTATTTTTTATAATCTTATGTAAGGCTACAAAATGTTTTTAATATTAGTGGGCTTGGGTACATGAGTTTTACGCCTATGTTATACCTGGACAGAATTTAAATCATTTTCTCATCCAAAACCTCATTTTCACCATTATTAGACTTTGAGTGCTCGATTTTTGACAATTTCTAAGAAATTTCTCATCATTCTTTCAAGTTTAATCTCTAAGCACCTATCTTTACCAATTTCTATTGATTTTATCATCAAAACAACATCATATCTTTGATTTCAATCTTGAATTTTTGGGCTTTTACTCGATAATTTCTAAGATTAATTTTTTTTAATTAAAGTCTGATTTCAACTCCTTTTAGTTGGTTTTCAAATTTAAACTCTTCCTAATATGAAAACATGATTCTTAAATAAAATTTCAGATTTACCCTTTTTGATTCCAAATCTATTTACAAATTATTTTTGGATCCAAAATAAATATAGGTAATATAGTTATCGGTGGTCTCCTTTTGACATAGAGATTATGTTTATGATAGATTAAATCCATTTCAAGAGTGCTCATGAAGAAAAGGCTCCATGTTGTAGTGTCTTGCTGGAGTTTTGACAATTCGAGGTAGGTTATGACTTAACTTTTTTCAGATTGGGTGGAAAGTTAAACATTCATGTTCATCATGCTATGGGTTGGGGATTTGTTGTGAAATTTAAATTTATAGATTATTAGAATTACCGTGTTGCCCGCGTTCGATTTATATGCATATTATTATTGATTTGAGATATTGTTATTATTGTGATGCTAGTGTGGGGGCTTTATTTTATATTATACACCTTGTTTGTATATTAATTGACTTTATTATTGTTGTGATTCCTGACCTAATTTCATGGATCTCCTTTTATGTCTAACAGACATAAGGCTAGCAACGAGATGTATCGGCGTACTAGGACTCAAACCACTCTGAAGTGCCATGTCTTTTCAAGCGATAATTATGACTCTTTTCCTTGTAAAAAAACCTTGTATATCCTTGGATTTCTATTATTTTATTACATCAAATTTCTTCATTCTGAATTGTTCTGGGTCACTTTATTTATTCAACTAGTGTAATTGCACGTGTCTTGCACGTGTAACATCTGATTATTTAAAATTTATTAGTATACAATAGGTATATAACTAGTGTGTATATATTAGACATTAATTATACATTGTGTAATATGATTATACAATATTTACATTGTGTACATAGAGTATAATTATTATAGAATAGAATTTACGAGTAAACCTTTAATACTAATTATAAGATGTATCCATTTATAAATTTTCTAAAATTTTTGGTGAAAATATGAAAATATTTTTCTGTCATTTATCCTCAAGTTTTAATCTGTCATAAAAAAATGAATATAATTAGTGTGTATACGTTACATAATGCTTATTCGCTGATTTATGTATTTATTATACATGTAGAAATTTCTTAAAGTTTTGTTGAAATTTTGGTAATGTTTTTATTTTACCATTTTTGTCCATGGTTTTAAAAATTTGTATTTAATTTTTGTATATATAATAATAAATGATATAATAGCTAGAGAATGTTAAGCTATGATTGTTGGAAAATAGCAAATTGAATATAGTTCCCTCTATTTTTGGATTTTTTTTTTTAAATTATTAGTTGAATAATCTATGGCTATTTTTATAAACTTATATAAGGCTACAAAATGTTTTTAACATTAGTGGGATTGGCTACATGAGTTTTTACCCTAAGTTATACTTGGGCAGGTTTTAAATCATTTTCTCATCCAAAACCCTATTTTTATCATTATTAGACTTTGAGAGCCCGATTTTTTTCAATTTCAAAGGGGGTTTTAGTCAATTTTTGAAGGGTAATCTCTAAGCTCCTATTTTCATCAATTTCTATTATTTTCATCTTCAAAACAACTTCATATCTTTGATTTCAAACTTGAATTTTGGGTCTTTTACCCAGTAAATTCTAAAATTAATTTTTCTTTAATTTAATGTTTGATTTCAACTACTTTTTAGTTGGTTACATATTGAAACTACTTTTCATATGGAAACATGATTCTTAAATAAAGTTTCAGATCTACCCTTTTCAATTCCAAATCGATTTACAAACTATTTTTAGATCCGAAGTAAATATAGCCAATATAGTTATCATTTGACTCCTTTTGATGTGAAGATTATGTTTATGATAGATTTATTTCATTTCAAGACCGCTCGTGAATAAAAGGCTCCACATTGAAGGGTCTGGGCTAGATTTTCGATAATTCGATATAGGTTATGACTTAACTTTCTTCAAATTGGAGTAGACAGTTTACCATTTATGTACAACATGCTATGGGTTGGGGATTGAATGTGAAATTTAAATTTTGAGATTATTTGAATTACCGTGTTTCCCGCGTGGGGCTTATATGTATATTCTTTCTTGATTTGAGATATTATTATTATTGTAATGCTAGTGTGGGGGCTTTATTTGATATTATTGGTCTTATTTGATTATTAATTTCCTTTATTATTGTTGTGATGCCAGACCTAAATTCATGGATCTCCTTTATGGCTAACGATCATTAGGCTAGCAACCAAGAGATAACTATAACTCTTTTCATTGTAAAAATACCTTATATATATCCTTGGATTTATATTATCTAATTACATTAAAATTCCTCATTCTTAATTGTTCCGGGTAACTCTATTCATTCAACTAGTTTAATCGCACGTGCCTCGCACGTGTAACGTTTGACTATTTAACATTAATTAGTGTATAATAGATATATAATTGTTGTGTAATTACACCCTAATTATACATGTGTAATATGTTTAAACAATATATACACTGTATACATAGTGTATAATTATTGTATAATATACTTAATGAGTACACCTTACATACTAATTATAATATATATACATTAATAATTTTTCTAAATTTTTTTGTAAAAATGTTATATTATTTTTGTTCATTTACGCTCAATTTTAATATGTTATAAAAATTAATATAATTAGAGTGTATACCTTGTAGAGTATTTATTCGTTGATTTATGTATTTATTATACACGTATAAATTTCTTAAGGATTTGGTGAAACTCTGGTAATGTTTTTTTTACCATTTTCGTCCAATGATTTAAAATTTTGTATTTAATTTTGTTAGAGATATTAATAAATGATATAATAGCTAGAGAATGTTAAGGGATGACTATTGGGAAATAACAAATTGAATATAGTTCCCTCTATTTAAGGATTTTCTTAAAATAATTTAATCCTCTTATTTGAATAATCTATGGCTATTTTTTTATAAACTTATATAAGGCTACAAAAAGTTTTCAACATTAGTGGGCTTGGGTATATGATTTTTTCGCCTATGTTATACCTGGGCAAAATTTAAATCATTTTCGCATCCAAAATCCCATTTTTAGCATTATTAGACTATGAGTGCTCGATTTTTGACAATTTCTAAGGGAGTTCTCATCAATCTTCCAATTATAATCTCTAAGAACCTATTTTTACCAATTTCTAATGATTTTATAGTTAAAACAACATCGTATCTTTGATTTCAAACTTGAATTTTGGGGATTTTACCTTGTAAATTATAAGATTAACTTTTCTTTAATTAATGTCCGATTTCAACTCCTTTTTAGTTGTTTTTCAAATTTAAACTCTTCCTGATATGGAAACATGATTCTTAAATAAAATTTCAGACTTACCCTTTTCTCGATTCCGGATCAATTTACAATTTTTTTTTGGATCTGAAATAAGTATAGGAAATATAGTTATCGTTGGTCTCCTTTTGACATAGATATTATGTTTATAATAGATTTAATCCATTTCAAGACCGCTCATGAAGAAAAGGCTCCACATTGAAGCGTCCGTCTAGAATTTTCACAATTCGAGGTAGGTTATGACTTAACTTTCTTCAGATTGGGTGGATAGTTAAACATTTATGTAAAACATGGTATGGGTCTGGTATTTGTTTTGAAATTTGAATTTTGAGATTATTAGAAATACCGTGTAGCCCACGTTCAGTTTATATGTAGATTATTGTTTATTTGAGATATTGTTATTATTGTGATACCAGTGTGGGGGCATTATTTTATATTATAGGTCTTATTTGTGTATTAATTACCTTTATTATTGTGGTGATGCCCGACCTAATTTCATGATCTCCTTTTTTGGCTAACAATCATTAGGCTAGAAACCAAGAGATAATTATGACTTTTTTTTTTGGTAAAAATACCTTGTATATCCATGGATTTTTGTTATTTGATGCACTAAAATTCTTCATTCTGAATTGTTTTGGGTCACTCAATTTATTCAACTAGTTTAATTGCACGTACCTCGCACGTGTAACGTTTGATTATTCTAAATTAATTAGTGTACAATAGGTTGTCACGAACCGATTTATGAGTCATGATGGCACCTACCAATTTTCACCAGTGATTATTCTAAATTAATTAGTGTACAATAGGTTGTCACGAACCGATTTATGAGTCATGATGGCACCTACCAATTTTCACCAGTAGATAAGCCAATACCATAACCCGGAGTTAAGGCAATGAGTTAATCCGGTAAGAAAGGTCCAACATAGGTGAAACTTAAGGAACATCAACAACTAACATAAGGATTTTAGGCAAAATGAACCGTCATACAAGATATCAATTCCAAAACCTTGTAGAACTAGTATAAGGACAACTAATTGTATTAATACAACTCCAAGTCTAGAATAATTAATTCATCTATATCAAATATTAAAGACTGAACGCAAGAGAGGGAAGAAAATTGGGTGACTCGAACAAGAGCTCACCCTATCTCCGGATTCAATCACTGCACAAACCATGATCGACGACGATAACTAATATTTGAATCTTGACCAAAGAGGCACAGAAGTGTAGCATGAGTACCAAAAAAACGGGTACTCAATAGGCATCATCAACCGACTGAGCTAAATCATGATATAAGAATGATATAGTGCAAGATAAACTTAATAAGTCAAGACATATGATCGAACTTGAATCATCTCCATCATCACTGTATATAATAAGTATGCAATTCGAAATAACAGTATAACATAAGGCATCAACATATGTCAATATCGTGTACATAATAAGTATTTTAAATATTGGAATAACAATATAACATAAGGCATAAACGCATGCCAATATCGTCGTCCATCACAAGTATTAAGTAACAGAATAACAATATAACATTAGGCATAATGCATGCCAATATTGCCGTACATAAGAAATAAATGATTTGAAATCATAAATCAACACGAGTATAATCACAAGCAAACACAAGTACAAAGTTGGCTCCCATACAACAACCAGTGCATAAAGTAAAGAACCCATCACGATGTCACATACCACTGGAAAGCACATCCAAGAGACATAATATATATATATATATATATATATATATATATATATATATATATATATATATATTTATATATGTATGACCAACTTCTCATTATATTTTCCACAATTTCCATCAAACGATCATTTGTCAACATTCATAATTATCATCAATAATCGTAATTGAATAACATATACCAATATACTTTAACCATAATCATACCACCATGTAGGTATCTATCTTATCAATACACCTTATTTACCCTTATTAGCTAGCCAACACTTATTACTAAACCACTTTTTCACTAGTTATCATATAATGCTAACTATATCAATCCACTATTCATCACTTAGTCACTATTTATGGATCAATGACAAACCATTATTTACTCACTAGCCAGAAGTAACATCTAGTCAAGATTCACCACTAGATCATATTCTTCAATTAACCAATATGTATTTCTAGCCAACATAATCCCACTAGTCACCATCTAACAAATACCACTAATCACCCTTTATACACTTATTCATCTCTCAACTAACATCTCTTATTAACTAACATCATTAGTCCACAATCCTCGTTAAACAACTAGTCAATATTATAAACTTAGTCATCAATAGTAACTAGTTATCATCATTGCTAAACCCACTATGACTAACCACCACAATAAAATAATTGTCACTATTTATAGGCATCAATGCCACTATTCCTATTTATCACTAAGATTCACAAATTCACTAGTCACTATTTGCGACTTAAGAAATATCCACCACTAAGTATCTTTCCACATTAAATCAACAACTACACAAGTTCATACCTCAACTCATTAGAAGACTATAACCGACACAGATAATATCAACATTATAACTAAATATACAAGAACATAAATAAATATAATATTTTCGTGCATAGGGATAACCGGATACAAAATGGTAGGTGCACATATAGGCACATCAATATTTATATCCTTAGACATTGTTGAGCATCATTATATCATTATCATACCCTCCGGACTCGAATCGGATATCAATATCATCAACATATTGTCCGAACTTGATTCGGGTATCAATATAATCAACATATCCTCCAGACTTGAACCGGGTATCAATATCATCAACATATCATTCGGACATGAACCAGGTATCAATATCATCAACATATCCCCCGGACTTGAATCGGATATTAATATCGTCAACATATCCACCGTAATTGAACCGGATATCAATATAGCATCATAGTATTCTTTGGCTTTGTCGTTTATTAATATCATCATAATCATCCTCTGTCCTTGCCGGGTATCAAAAATATCATAACCATATGCAATAAATATTAATAATAAATAATGAGCCCTACAAGGGATAAAGTAAATGGCAAGCCCCACGAGTGCTAAAGTAAAGTGCAAGCCCTACTAGGGCTAACGTAAATGACAAGTACGTAAATGCCAAGCCCCACGAGGAAAAAAGTAAAGTGCAAGCCCCACAAGCGCTAAAGTAAATAACAAGCCCCACGAGGGCTAAAGTAAAAGAGAAGTAAAGAAAAATATACATTCATATCTCATCATTAGTCGTCTAGGATAATTTATCCATAGATATATGAATATATATATAGCATGAATGTTACAAAGCACTAACAGAATCAACACTGGTTCATAACATAGCTTTTCATGTTGTCAATAAATATACCTTTTAGAACCTTTAGTATCATGACTAGTATATTAGCAACAAGAAGACTTTCTAGCATAATCACTAATTTGGTTACTAGACAAAAGTTTAACATGAGTCCAAATATAATCTATAAGCATTCTTGTATATAGTCAATAAGTGTGCCTTCTAGCACCATTTACATTATCGTTTCTAATATCAACAATAAGTAAGGTTTCCAATATAATTTATTAGCATATTACTAAGAAAGATCATAACTTGGGAAATAGTATAGTTAACAGTCCGAACAGAAACCTAAACAATGGCTTAATCAATGTATAATCAATGACTCATCTTACATGATCCATAATCTAGTCGTTTAGACCTTGGACATAACCATAAGCAGTATCATGAAAAATGGCTAATTAGTAGCATATCCGTTGGCCTACTTTTGGCCTAAGGATAATTTATATTAATATGAGCGATGGCTAAAGCATGACATATTACATCTTTTATTCATAGCGTAGCCAATAGCATCATTTATTTCTTAAGCATTATTATAGTCAAGGGCTCATTTAATAGCACATTCATTAGCCCAAACAATACCTAATCACAATAACATAATTAATAGCTTGACATATGCTTTAGCCAAAAAGGAATACAATGGCATAATCACTTGGGCATTATTTCCAATGCCATTACACATAACCAACAAGTATCAAGAATCATCAATATTGCCTCAAAAGATCACTCTTTAGTCAATTACTAAGCATTTTTGTTGGGGACACATCAGGAAACTCACAACAATAAGAACAGAGTCAAGCGATGGACTCTCAACACTAGCATCACAACATAAGTGAGATAAGACTAGCAACCCCTAAAAATAAGTTCTTTAGAATAAACATAAGATATAATCCTCGTTGGCTCGTAGATAAACCTTCTCGGCCACATGACTGGAGGCACATTGGGCATGGCTAAGGTAACAATCTAGGAAAAACAATCCATGACTGCATCATAGTGGGATAATCAGTCCATACTATTTTGCGGAGAAATTTTGACTTTTTGAAGAGTCGCCACTTAATTTTGAAAAGGAATTAAGAAACCTTTGTAATGTACTTAGACGATTCGACACAATAAAATCGTTTAAGTTAGAGATTCTAGATAAACGGTTCCTATTAACGATTTAGGAAGATGTTAGGCACCTAAAAAGTCCACTAATTTGAGGTTATCCAATCTGTTTGAAATAATTCTTTTGACTAACTTCGGAAAATCAATTTGTTGAAAAAATAGTTGATTAAGGAAAAAGTTTTTGCAAAATCAGTTTTTTAGCGACTTAGTTAGGGATTTAGGTAGGTTCACAATAAGTACTAAACAAGTAAACCAAAGGAAAAAGGGAAAGGGGAGAAATAGTAATTTAGGCTTTTAGGCCCAAACTGTAGTCCCTGTCTGATTCTAGTTCGATTTTTGACCCGTCTTCACCTATCAAAATTCTAGTTTCCGATCTTTTGGCTCGAGTCTTGCTGTACCTGTATTAAATACAACTTTGACTTCGACGCCCGGAATATATAAACGAAGAAATAAATAGGTGAATAAATAGGGGACGAAAATAATTATGTAAATAGGATGACAAGAAAGGAAAATGAAACTCCTTAGTCTGCTTCGAACATGGGATTTTTCCCATGTTCCTTCTTTCTAGACTTCTTGAATTTGATATGTCATGAGACCGATGTTAAGACTTCTTCTAGGAATTTAGCTCGAGAAAGGGGCCTCATTCCGCCACTTGTAAAATACAAAAGGGAAGGAACCCATTTAGACTCTGGAGCAGGTGCATGCAAGAACCAAGATTAAAAAAGTGAATTAGCATGTGCACAAGAATTTAATAAACTATTAATTCGCACTCAATTAAAATAACAAACATGTATAAACCGTTGAACCAATACCAAACGCGTCTTAATGTACTGCATCAAGCTGGCCAAGCATAAATTATTGAGCACGATATAAAGCCGTTCCTATCTAACTTAATAATTGATCATACATAGCTTATTATAATTTGCAAAGAGAAAAGGAATATATATGAACCCTTGCGAATGACAGTTCATAACGCTTATATATATATATATGTACATATACATCCATCCATAAGGAATCAAAACACTCAGTCGAGGGAAGGGATGACAATGACTTGAGAAACGTTCGTTCAACACAGACCAAATAATTAACAATTTCATTCAATCTATTATGAACAAGGGACGAAACATTAAGAAATTAGGCTAAATTCAAAATCTTTATTATGACTCAAGAATTCTACTAACTCTTCGTCCGAACTAAAACTCAAAGGATGAGATCGTTTGAGCAAACAAATCACTAATTTTGAACAAAAAAACCTATCTTTTAAAACTTATTTAGGTTAAAGAACATCGTTTGTGAACTAACCCCACCAATCTCATTGATAATATGAATCAAGGGACATGAGCGTAGTTTCTACGAAGCGAAAGTACAGGCGAACAGGTATCCAACAAAGGAACAAGCAAAAACTTTCCTTTAACAACTTGCTAATTCACAAGAAAATTATTTTAAGTCTTTTACAAAGAAACAATCCTTTCAAAGCCCCAAAACATTATAAAGAAATTAAATTATTTCTCAAAAGAAGAAAGGAAGCCTGCTAAGACAATATAACAAAGTCCAAAATTTTGTCTAGCGGCATAACTAAATCCCATCCTGATTACTGTTAGGTTTAAACACGGGAACGTAAAGAAAATTATGAAGTCACTTCAGACAATTCTAGCATGATGAACATAAAGAACACATCAAAACTGGTTTAAACTGACACATACTAGCATTGAATATGAGAACAACACCAGATTTTTTCGTTTACTAAGCAGGAAGTTGGAGGATACACAAAACGTGAATATCATAATCATTCCAAATTCAATCAAGACACGGCCATTCTACATACTAGTCAAATACATATTCTTGAATCTAATCATTCTGGAAATCCAACGACCATATTAGATGAACACCTATGCAACAGTGTGCACACCATATTTAAACACACAAAATATTGAACATTAAGACAGCCTACGGCAAAACAGATCCAGCACATAGAATAATCTCAAGATTACTCATGACTATAGAATGATGAGATGAAGAAGAAGCAATCAAAAGCTTGAATGGACTAGGATGTTACCTTTCAAAGAGCAGCAAATAGGAGAACGAACTAACGTCTAGATGAGTCACCACCAGAGTAGCGTCGTCGTCAACTCGAAGACCTCGAATTCTCTTTCCCCTTTCGGTCCGCTAACGAATCAAACCTAGATGACTCAATAAAAATTTGGAGCCCCTAATTTCTAATTTTCTCTCTTTTTCAAATTTTGGGAGAACTACTCACTGAGAACCTTAGAGGGAAAGAAAAGGAAAAATCCAAAAATCCATCCCCCATAAAGAACGAAGGGCCATCCTTATATAGGAGATGACAAGAGGTATTTTAGGGACTTGAAAGAAAGATATTTTCAGATTTGAAACTCGAATTCTCTCCTCCAGCTTAAGGGTTCATCAACAATTGTACCAATTTTGAAATTGGTGGACCAATAAGATTTAGGAAAAATGAATTTTTACTAGGAGCCAATGAAATTGTGACATATATGTACGAAATTATACCCCTATACCCGAGATTCGCGGAATTGATCCGTTATGGTGCGTAAGGTGTCCAGTTTCTAGAACTCTCATAAAATAAAATGGCCTAATCGATGGGTCGAGTTGAAGAGAGAGACGGGTTATTAAGGTTCGCGGGTATGGTCAGATTGCCAGGTTGACATTGGTACTGTTGCGATGGTTGAGAAGAGATGTCATTTATTGATGAAGGTTGTTGATGTCGTTGTTGTTTTCTGATGGTTTATGTTTGAACTGGAGAATGGAATTGGGCCGGGTCAGATCGCGATTTGGGCTGAGAGTGGCTGAATAGTGTTAGACTTGGTCACAAAAATCAAAGGAGGAAAGGGGCTGCTCCCCTTTGTAATGGCTTTGGGTTGTTTTTTGGGCCTAGGTAAAGTGTTTTGAGAATTAGGATTTTGGATTACAATTTAGGCAATTTTCTTTAAATTCTAGCCAAACTGAGTATCAATTGGTCAATAGCATTATGCTTGGGACAATTTAATTTCGGTTATGACCGAATTAAATAAAATTTGACTAAATTCAATACGAATTAATATCCCGTTCAATCCGAGCTTCTTGATTCAATAAAATCAAACATGTATTTATTAAACCAAGATTTTAATCCTTTGGATTGGTTTTCAAGTTTAATCGATAAAAGTCTAATTTTGATGAAAAATATTCATTTAAATGACATCATTTATACAATCTCATATATGTAAATACAAAAATATGTAATGATCACTTAAATGACAAATTTAACCCAAATACATATTTCAGAATGCATTTATTTAAAAAAAATAATTGTTGTGATTTTATTTGGAAATCGAAGAAACTTGAGATTAAACGTAGGTGATGAGGGAAAAAATTAGGTGTCAACAATTGCCCCCTCCCTTTGGGTAGGATGGATGCATGTAATCCTAGGCAAAGGGAGATTGCCGTTCTTAATTTTTGTCCAACCACAAATTTGTTTCTAAGAGAGGTTGGTTTCCCGCACGAGTTTGATGGAGTTATAGCCAATCCTCGGTATTAGCTTTCCTACATATGTCAGGTTGCATGAGAATTCAGGCCACTTGTAGTTCATAAAACTTGATTTAAAGCACGATTTTTTAGAAAATTCACCCACTATCACGGTTTTAGAATTTTTGGTTAAATTGAGAAGCTTGAGATAAAGGGATTTGGGGGAGGTTGGAATGTAGTCGAGTTTTCTACATAGATCTTAGCCTACATATCCCCAATATTTTAGGGAATTAGACTGCTTGTAGTTTGACTTAATCGGTAGGGGAGATAGTCTTTTATTTTGAGATGATCTTTGGCTCAAGATGAGTGACAAGTTAATCGAGTTGTGGAAAAGATGCTTGTAACCTCTTAACCATGAGTGTGGGATCCTTCACATCCATAGGCAAGAACTTACCTAGACATAATTTCCAAACTCGAAGTGTGTTGACACCTGAATTTGAAAGAAAGAGAAGGTTACCCTCGGTATGAGTTTAGAAATATCCCGAAGGTATAGCTGAAACTACAATATACTGAAATACCCACATGCCTTCTAACAAGGGTGTGGTTGGATGGTGGTGGTGATCATCCTTTAGCTCATGTCCAAAGAGTTTGACGTCCCTCTTTAGACTATGTCCCATTTTGCTGCTAAGAAAGAGTTCCATGTTGTGCTGCGTCCTATGTGAAGTCATCCGCACCTGTGGTTTTGATTTGAGATTTTTATCCTCTCGGATTCTCTCACCAATGCTTCAAGCAAAAAGTATTAGTGGTAAACATAATTCACGAAAGAGGTATGTAGTCTTTTACCATATCTCCACGTGAGTTGTGGCCTGAAAAGTGGAGTCATCTCTTCATGTGCCTATTTGGAATGAAATAACCGGAAATACCAAACATAACAACCCTCTTGGTTGTTGTATAATTATGACATTTGTCGGTTGAATATGTCTTCAAAGTGGGTGACCCTTTTGGATACCGATGATACTTTATGCAGAACGGTACCTACAACCGTGTTATCTTGTGCTGGAGTGGCACCCCTTTTGGTTACCTATATCACTTGTTGTATGTGGAATGATAACCTTTCCGGTTATAGTCGATAATTGATTTATAAATTTTCCTTAAATTGTCAATCTTTGGATAATCTTGCGCATTATTTGACATTGGATATGAGGTGACTTATAGATATCCTTTGAATTTCTAGCTTTTAGGTAATCCTGTACATTAATCGACCTTGGATAAGAGATGGCTTACAGATATCCCTCCAATCTCTAGCTTTCAGGTGTTCCTGCACATCATCCGACCTTAGATATACTATAACTTATAGATAATCCCTCAAATTGCTAATCTTTAGGTAATCCTACACATAATTGTTCTTGGATATAACGCGGCTTATAGAGAACCCTTGGAAGTATCAATATGATAATCTTGCATATTCTCTAGTAAGGATTTAGTTATGACTTATGGATAACCTTTGAACTATCGATTTTTGGGCGATCTTGCATACTATCCGGTGAGGATGTTGTTGTGGCTTACGGATGACCTACATGCTATAAAATCATAGGTGATCTTGCACACTATTCTATTTCAAATATATGACTTATAGATGACCCTCAAGGCGTCCCTTCAAATCGCATGCTCTTGATGCATTCATATGCTAATTCATGAAAAGATGAGATATCCTCGATGCCAGCGTTTATGTCTTGCGTGTCAACAGATATAAAATGATGATGATATCCTTGATGCCAACATTTCTGTCTAGCGCATCAACAGATATTGAATGATGATGGTATCCTCGAAGCCAGCGTTTCTATCTAGCGCGTCAACAGATATTGAATGATGATGATATCCTTGATGCTAGCATTTCTGTCTAGTGCGTCAATAGATATTGAATTATGATGATATCCTCGACACCAGTGTTTCTTTCTAGTACGTCAATAGATATTGAATGATGATGATATCCTCGATGCTAGCATTTCTGTCTAGCATGTCAACAGATATTAAATAACCTTTTTGGGCGATGGTATGAGATGGCCCATTCGGCAATGATATGCAATGGACCTATTGGGAATGCAATAGCCCTCTTGGCAATGATATACAATGGCCCTCTTGGAAATAATATGCAATGACCCTCTCGGCAATGATATGCAATGGCCCTCTCGACAATGATATGCAATGGCCCTCTCGGCAATGATATGCAATGGCCCTCTTGGCAATAATATACAATGGCCTTCTTGGCAATGATATGCAATGGCCCTCTTGGCAATGATATGCAATGGCTCTCTCGGCAATGATATATAATGGTCCTTCCGGTAGTTTAAAAATAGCTTTACCTGAATTCATTTATCAGCATCTTGCTTTCTATATGTACTTGTACTCAAGGTAGATGATTAGTAGACACAAAGTAGCTTTTTCTAGCGACCATTTTTTAGAAAAATTCTAAATACAATCTTTGTAAAGAAGACAAGACACTTTTGTTTGTCCTCCATGATCTCAAGAAATGAGATGGACAATTTGAAAGGTCGTCGATAAATAGGTGTTGAGCCCATTTTTGGGCTACCAAAAGTACCGTTATTAAGCATTATATGCTCTATCATGGCTCCCGACTTTCTTGGGGATTTTCTAAAATAGACACTCATTTTTGTGTATCGATCCCTGCATCCACAAAAAATGATTAGTTTAAGCGAAACTACTCAGTGTTCACCTCCTTCGATCCTTGATTTGCCCCTCGCAAACTTTCAGGTACTTCGTCATGTTGGGATTTCCACCCATGGCTCTCCGTCCCAATTGATGTCTAGGCAAGTACTAAATAAAAGATTTATATAGATTTTTGAAAGTAGTCTTAATTTTTTAGAAGATAGTTTCAAAAGCTTATATAAAACTTTAGAAGATCTCTTCCAGTCATGTCATGTAATAGCTCAACGAACATCTGCCTCTTGATTTTGACTATATCTGATGGAGGATTACCAAAAATCATCATCATTGTTGGAGGGTTCTTCAAATAGTTCTGTCATAGCCAGAAATTGAGTCTACCTAGACTTTGTCACAATTGGTGGCTTCAAGAGCTTGGCTTAAACCTCTGGTGCTGGGGAATTTGAAATATATTCTAGTATTTGGTGGAAATTTTTTGGCCTTCCTCAAAATTTCTGCCCAGGTTTAGAGTAGTCTGAGATGATATCATCTTGAGTGGATCTGAAGCCTTTACTGATCTTCATCCTTTTTGTTGGATGTTGATCTTCTCTTGTGAATTTTTGAGATTCCTTCTCGAAAATTCTATCCGAGTTTCCATTTCCTAGGGTTATATGACCGAGCTGTTGGAGCTTCTACGTATCCCGTTGAAGCATGAATCAGGTCAAACGTAGTTCAAGACTACACTAGGGATATATATAGAAAAATCTAATGGGTAGACGTGCCACAGTTATGTTTTGAACTCTCTTGTTTTGGTTTGACGCATTGGAGATATTGCATGATTTTAAGTTGAGGGTGGGGCTACTTGTGGGTGGTGATGTCCTCTTGGGTTTTTGTTGCCATGCCACTTTTTCCTGGAGTCTTATTCCTAGAAGAGCTGGCATGTTTAGGCGTATTATGATATATTATAAAATATTGTAGTTGACTAGGAGAAATACAAGTACATTAGGCAGTTAATATGTTTTTGTTGATTTTTGAACACCTATCCAATGGTCTGTTTTATAACTGTGTGATATGCATTTCTGTGTGACCATTTTGCATCTTGTTATAGCATTAGTACTAGTGACATGATAACCATTGCTAAACAATTGTATGAGCCTAATAGGTAGTAACTTGTGATGTACCTTTGTGCCATGTGTGTGTGAGATATTACCTAGTTCCCATTATGTGTTAATATAGAACTTGCTCGGTTGGTATTGCCTTCGTTTTAGGATATCGGTTAGGAAAGAAACATAGGTCGTTGTTGATATTAGTCCACTTTTAGCCTAAATGACCTTTTATGTGTGAA
>NW_025896075.1:0-3043 GCF_002878395.1 Capsicum annuum | reverse complement strand
TAGGTCATATTGTTTTCGCCGATGGCATTAGAGTTGATCCCCAAAAGTCAGAAGCCGTAAGAAATTAGCCTAGACCTATCTCTTTATGAGACAATAGAAGTTTCTTTGGTCTAGTTGGTTATTAAATATGTTTTGTTGAGGGTTTCTCATCTATTGCATCCCCGATGTCTAGATTGACCCAAAAGAAAGTTAAGTTCCAATGGTCAGATTCTTGCGAGAAGTGTTTTTAAGAGTTGAAGACTCGACTCACTACAGCCCTAGTCTTAGCATTACCCGATGGTACGGATGGTTTTGTGGTGTATTACGATGTATCTAGAGTTGGTTTGGGTTATGTGCTGATGCAGAAAGGTCAGGTTATAGCCTATGCCTCTAGACAACTTAAGCCTCATGAAAGAAATTACCAAACCCATGACCTTGAATTAGTTGTTGTGGTATTTGCGATGAAAATCTGGAGACACTATCTGTATGGTGTACATGTTGATGTGTCCACGGACCACAAAAGTTTATAGTATCTGTTTACCCAGAGGGAGTTGAATCTTCGTCAGAGGAGATGGTTAGAATTGTTAAAGGATTATGACATGAGCGTGTTGTATCATCGGGCAAGGCCAATGTAGTGGCAGATGCCCTTAGTAGATTATATATGGGTTGTGTTGCCCATGTGGATAATGATAAGAAAGAGCTAGCATGAGAAGTTCATCATTTGTCTAGATTGGGTGTTAGATTGGTTGATTCAGCTGAACAGAATGTTTGGGTTCAGAGTAGTTCCGAATCTTCCCTAGTTTCGAAAGTGAAGGAGAAGCAAAATATGGATTCTTGTTTGATCAAACTGAAAGAGTAAGTGAGAGATCAAAGGGTAGATTGTGTATGGCGTGCATTGATGAGTTAAGATAGCGGATTTTGGCTAAAGCTCATGGCGCACATTATTCTATTCATCTAGGTGCTACCAAGATGTACTGTGACTTTTGGGAAATCTATTGGTGGAATGGTATGAAAAGAGATATAGCAGAATTCGTAGATTAATGTACAACTTGTCAACAGGTTAAGGTAGATCACCAAAGACCTGGTGGTATGTTACAAGAGTTTGGTATCTCCACTTGGAAGTGGGGAGAGGTGAATATGGATTTTGTGACTGGTTTACCCCATTCGCGTCATCAGCATGATTCGATTTGGGTTATTATAGACAGGCTGACTAAATCAGCCTATTTCTTACCAGTTCACACGTCCTATACAACTGAAGATTATGCTAATCTGTACATCAAACAGTTGGTTAGATTGCATGGAATTCTCTTATCTATCATCTCAGATAGGGGTACTCAATTTACTTCCCAGTTTTGGAGAGCTTTTCAAAAGGGTCTTGGTACCCAAGTTTATCTTAGTTCAGCTTTTCACCCTCAAATAGATGGTCAACCAGAGAGGACCATCCAAACTCTAGAAGATATGTTGAGGGCATGTGCTCTTGATTTCAAAGGTAGTTGGGATGAGCATTTGTCGTTGATTGAGTTTGCTTATAATAGCAGTTACCCTTTTAGCATTCAGATGGCCCCGTTTGAGTCTCTTTATGGGAAGAAATGTAGATCACCCATAGATTGGTTTGAAATGGGTAAGGACATTTTGCTTGGGCCTGATGCAGTGTTTGAAGCTATTGATAAAGTTAAGTTGATCAGATAAAGATTGAAAATAGCCCAGAGTTGTCAGAAATCATATGCAGATGTGAGAAGAAGGGACCTTTAGTTTGAGGTTGGTGATTTAGTGTATCTGAAGATTTCACCCATGAACAGGGTGAAGATATTTGGCAAGAAGGGGAAACTTAGTCCCCGATTTGTTATCCCTTATAGAATTCTGAGTCGCGTTCGAAAAGTAGCTTATGAGTTTGAGTTGCCTGCAGACTTGTCAGTAGTTCATCCTATATTTCATGTTTCTATGCTTAAGAAGTGCATCGGTGACTCCACCATTGTAGTTAATTTAAAAAGCTCAGATATCCAGAACAGCCTCTCATATGAAGAGACTCCAATTGAGATTTTAGATCATCAGATCTGTAGACTACGGAACAAAGAAGTTTCCTTGGTCAAAGTTCATGGGCAGAATTAGTCAGTTGAGGGCGTCACTTGGGAAGCAGAAGCAGATATGCGAGCCAAGTACCCTCAACACTTCTCTACAAACTCAGTTTTAGCCGAAGGTAATACTCTTCCATAATCTAGTTCTTTTCTAATCTCAGATTAAACTATATAGCTATTTTCATGTGAACTCATGCACTTATAGATCAGTTCAGTAAGCTCATTATGTTGAGAATTAGTTATTTAGTTAATTCAGTTGTGCATGATAACTTGTAGCTCCAGATTTCCCCAATATTCTCAACTTAACTAGCCATATTTGAGGACAAATGTTCCCAAGGGGGAGATATTGAAATGCCCCAAACTTTCCTAGCTTAAATTCACCCTAAAAATGTTAAGAATTAGCTTCAAAAGTGAATGATAATTATTTCGTGTGGATTTTTCTAGATTTAGACCTCCCATTGTGTAGGAAATTTAATAAGCTTTCCAACGATATAAGATTCACCCAAATTTGATAATCGGATAAGAAGTCATGGCTATTTTAAGTTTCAATCGCAAAACACTGTCATTTCGGTCACTAGCGCATCACGTAGAGGGTTTAAATAATGATTGTCAATTTTTAGTGGCCCTCCGCGATATTGGCGCATCACAGAGAGGGCCAATTTCCCATTCATCAATTTTCAGAGGTCCAGCGCGAAAATGGCGCATCGCGCCATGTGCCAAAATGGCATTCCAAAGCGGCACTGCGATGGCTTCGCATCGCTGAGTCTACCCAATTTCCATTAGTCAATTTCCAGTGAGCCACTGTGATAGTGGCGCATCGCGGTGGCCACCCAGTTTGGAAAAATATGCATTTTTCAGTTCGTTTAATTATTAAAAAGGGGTACTTTGGTCATTCTCCCAACCCCTAATCCATCTTAAACAGTGAATTAAACCCCTTTAAAGCACTTTACATCCACTTTTCATCAAATCTCTTTCAAGCAAAACCCTAG
>NW_025896071.1:0-1133 GCF_002878395.1 Capsicum annuum | reverse complement strand
TACCTATTTAAAGTTTGAGAATAGGTCGAGGGCGTTGTGCCCCCGAGTCCTCTAATCATTGGCTTTACCCGATAGAACTCACACGCGAGCTCCAGCTATCCTAAGGGAAACTTCGGAGGGAACCAGCTACTAGACGGTTCGATTAGTCTTTCGCCCCTATACCCAAGTCAGACGAACGATTTGCACGTCAGTATCGCTGCGAGCCTCCACCAAAGTTTCCTCTGGCTTCGCGCTGCTCAGGCATAGTTCACCATCTTTCGGGTCCCGACAGGTATGATCACACTCGAACCCTTCTCAGAAGATCAAGGTCGGTCGGCGGTGCACCCCTCGGGGGGATCCCACCAATCAGCTTCCTTGCGCCTTACGGGTTTACTCGCCCGTTGACTCGCACACATGTCAGACTCCTTGGTCCGTGTTTCAAGACAGGCCGAATGGGGAGCCCACAGGCCAGCGTCAGGAGCGCATAGATGCCGAAGCACGCCGGAGGCACGCGCTGCCTGCCATAATCGAGGAGACGGCGTTCCACGAGCGTATCGAGAGCCCGGTCTTTGGCCGCCCCCAATCCACGCTGGTCCACGCCCCGAGTCGATCGGGGGATCGGCTCGTTGATATATATGGGGTTCATGTTGATATATATACTGACCATAATAGGTTGCAATATAGTTTTAATCAAAAGGATCTAAATTTAAGGCAGCGGAGATGGCTTGAACTATTAAAGCACTACGATGTTGATATCTTGTACCATCCAGGAAAAGTAAATGTGGTAGCTGATGCGTTAAGTCGTAAGGCTATAATGGCTCCTATAGAAAGGCGAGGGATGGTTAAAGATCTTTACCAGTTAGCTAGTTTGGGAGTTCGCCTTCTTGAAACTCCGAATAAAGAGCTTATCGTACATAATGCTGTGGAATGTTCATTAGTAGCTGAAGTGAAAGAGAAGCAATATGCAGACCCTATTTTATTACAGCTTAAGGAGAACGTTCAGAGTGGTGCGACCAAGGCATTTGAGCTTACGCGAGAAGGAGTACTTCAGTGCCAAAACCGATTGTGTGTGCCGGATATAGACGGGCTAAGAAAGAAGATTATGACGGAGGAACATTTTTCAAGGTATTCCATTCATCCAGGATCAACCAAAA
>NW_025896070.1:0-3199 GCF_002878395.1 Capsicum annuum | reverse complement strand
AAACAAGTAAAATCATGTATCTTCGTAAAATAGTAAAAATTTTTGGGTACAAAAACGAAAGGATGTTCTTGTTGAAAACCCCACATACCTTTATGGTAACGGATTCGTTGAAAGATTGGACCCTCAATGTTGATTGTGCAACCCTAGTAGTTTTTCTCCTTTAGTGCTCTTGGATGATGAACTTAGATTGATAATAGGGTTATGATGTGTTTAGATTCTATTAAATTAGTAAGGTTAAGTTTAGGGGTGTGTAAGGAGTGCCAAAAGACTTAATTTCCCTCAAAATAACTCAAAACAGAGTGTTTTTACTACCTGAAACACCAAGTGTGCGCCGGATTGCTTATCGCATACATTTACATATGCGCCGCATTGCTTATCGCACACATTTAAGTATGCACCGCATTGCTTATCGCACACCTATTCCAGTAGCCATGTGCGATTGGTTAGGCGACACACTCTACTTCGCAAAGCCATAACTCCTTGCTCGGGTGTCGGATTTTGATGAAATTGGTATCGTTGAAAAACTAATTCAATTATCTAAAATTTGATAGGTCTTGGGATGAAAAATTCCATGTATATTAAGAGACATTTACGTTTGAAGTTGACCCTTGTAGAATCGAATGTCAAACTTTGGATGAATCAATTGGTCTTAGCTCAACCTTGTTCTATGTCATTACTATAAACATTTTCCACCTCTAAACTATCCATAGACTAGGATAATGATCATGCAACTTGTATTCACGTGAGAATCACTTAGATTAGAGCTTAGACTCGCAGGAACAACAATTAGAATTCTAGCACAAAAATACGGGGTATTACATTATCTCCCCCTTGGGAACATTCATTCTCGAATGTGGATAATTAACCTGAAACACAAAGGAATATTAGTCTTTAAGCTATCATGTGTAACTGATAGAACTGAATCACTAGATCTCAAGAATAATGAGCTACTGAACTGGTCTTCAAGTGCATGAATCCTCAAGAAAAATAACTATATGGCTAAGATAGAAACGAGAGTGTCAACATATAAGTAACCATTACTTTGCACTGGATCTGATCTCATGAGAAAGGATAAGAGGTTTATGACATGAAAACTCAGGGTATTACAACATCCCCCTCTTGGGATCGTTCGTCCCCGAATGATAATAATTTGGTGAAAATACTAGGAAGAGACTATGACTCTACATAGGATACTTACGAACTGAATCATGACTTAATATCTAAAACTGAAACTGATGCATGAACTAAGCTGAATTCATAATTTAATTGGACACAAACACATTGCCTCTTGGAATGTACATACGTATAAGACTGTGGATAGTAAGACTAGCTGGAAAATTAAGAATCTATAGGAGCTTATCTCTTTATTTGCTAAACTAGATTACAGGCTATATGGACTGGATCATACTGACTACCCATACTCAAATGGAGTATTTCTTTAGCACATTTCTACGAAATTCTATTGACATTAGGGAGCAAAGAATTTTGGGCATGCTCTGAATAAGACATTTGACTAAGGAATTACAACATTGATATAACTCTATAGCATGGAATATAATTATATAACTCATAAACTAGGATAGGATTGCTAGGCCTTAGGCAACGCAACTTCTTACTTTCAAGCTTAGCATCACTTCTCAAATGCTCTCTCAACTATACTATTCCCCTTAAATACCATACTCATTTGATTCAACTTCTAATTCTCATATTGACACTGGGAAATCTTTCTACTAAGGTCTAACTAAACTAAGTTCTCTCACCATGATCAAGCCTAACACTAAATCACAAGATACAATATGCCAAACCACAATACTAGTCTAAACCACAAGGTTCAATAATCTATATCTTCTTAGAGCTCACGTCCTAAGCATAACATGCCTTATCACTTTAATGACTAATTTAAAACTCTTGATATAGATTCACTAGTGCATATTGCATTCATCATCTTACACCCAACATGACATTCAAGCCTATCATTAAAAATCACATATAACTTTAAGGCAAATACCCCTAAAGGCATACTTCACATATTCTCTAAACCTTTATCAACAACAATTTTCTTGCACTATTCTTAAAAACATACACACAATTTCTAACTAACCATGACATGTATCAAAGACTTGGCCTCAATCTTACTTCACACTTTAGCCTCAGATAGAAAAGCATAAATAATCTTTCTTAATGAGGGTCATTAACTCTCTCACATATAAACCATTGCTTATCCACTATCATCACCACTATCTTAACATAGGAAGAGGTCACCGAAGGGTTAACACATATGAACCATAAGCATGAAAACTACAATACATAACATTAACACTTATCTTTGTCCGGAGGAATAAAATATCAAAGGCATAGATTCATTAAAGAAATCTAAGCCGAGGACATGCATGATATAATGCGAACTTCACTAGTATCATGAGTTTAAAAACTGGTCATACTCTGAAACATGAGTTTATACTTATCATGAGCTATTCAATATAAGACTGGAGTTCATAGATTCATAAGAGATAACTTGAATCACAGAGTGAAGCTATTACATGCTTGCTAGAAGCTGAGAATGGGCTTGAGAAAACATGATAGGTATAAGCATAGGCTTGTGGCATGGATTTATCAAGCAAGTGATGGATTTGGTGTTGTAATGACTAAAATCCAAGGAATACTCTAGAGTAAGAAGGGATCACTATCTCATTATAACTCATTATTAACATGTATTACAATCTAATTCTCAAAACTCGGTTTAGTTCTTCACTAACCATCTCCCCCTTAGGTCAAAGCTGGTATTCTAAGTATGATGGTCTACTCCATATCCTCGAGATTAAGCCATAATTTTATCATTCTAATATCTACAAATAAATGCTAAACTCATCAAAGACTTACACTCTCATTTGCAACCATATCTACATCTCTAATCACATAAGCATAGCCTACCAAGATCACACTTCTATACTTATATCTTTCCCAAACCATGAGAATAAAATCATACTAAAAAGACTCAGTATCTTCAATCATAACTCCTTAACCTAGCTATCAAGAACAACATAAATTATCTAACTAGCCTTTCTCCACCTAGCAACTCAACGTTACTACTAACCACACAATATGCAATAATCCTCAAAAAATAATGCAGCCCCATAGCACCTTGGGCACACCTCTACACCATACTTAATTACGAACACATGATCTTATACTCTTGCAT
>NW_025896069.1:0-1330 GCF_002878395.1 Capsicum annuum | reverse complement strand
ATGAATCCTTCACTTAGTCACAATTTAGCTATATTGCATGATTTCTAGTTCCTTAGGCATTTTATCAAACACCTTACATGCATATCTTAAGCATAGGTGAAATCATCAAATTATACATCATGAACAACCAAATTTACATGTTTCCAACTCATATGATATCATGAATTCATAAAAACATATAAAGATTCCATCTTGGGAATCACCCAATATCAATAACATGATCATCAACACCCAACAATATAGAAATCATACTTTATAATGAAAAAGAGGAAAACAAACAAGCATCAACATGGGTATGATTATATCACCACAATCAACCAAGCTTTTGTATTTTAAAGATTGATTCTTGAACTCCACGGACGAAATGAATCCGTGGATGAACACTACACATACCTTAGAAGGAAGATTCTTGATGATTGACGGAGGAATTTCCTTGAAATCAGATCTTCAAGCTTAATTATGCAACCCTAGTTGTTTTTCTCCTTTAGTGCTCTTGGAAGATGAGCTTTGAGATGAAAATAGAGTTGCAGTATGTTTAGAAGATATATATTTTGTAGGGTTAAGTTTAGGGACGTGTAAGGAGTATTTAAAGACTTAATTACCTTTAAAATAACTCAAAACGAGTGTTTTTGACACTTGAAATTCACTTAGGCGGAGCCCAAGTGATCTCCTATGCTTGGGTTGGGCGGCGCCTAACCAATCGCCTATGCTTGGGTTAGGTGGCGCCTAACCAATCGCCTATGCTTACTGTCTCTCACGAAAATAGGCATAACTTTTCGCTCGGGTATTGGATTAAGGAGAAATTGGTATCGTTGGAAAGATAATTCGATTATCTACAATTTGGTGGGTCTAAATCAGACAAAATACCATATTAACATCGAGTTATACTCGTTCAAATATGACCCTTGCAAAATCGAACACTAAAACTTGATGACTTCAAAAACTCTTAGCTTGCACTACCTTAAGTGACTCATATGAACATGCTTAATGTGTCATAAGCTATCCTATCACTAGGATATTCATGGTAAGTCATGTAATCAAGAATGAATCACAAGATAGGAGATTTCATACGTAGGAATACTTATTCACTTCCTAGCTTAGAAACATGCGGGGTATTACATTAATTTTGGTATACATTCTCATACTTGGTTTACTAATCCTAAAAATGATTGTAATTTCTTTTTTGTATCTAATTCTTCTTTTGAATTTATTATTTTTTGTACTATATGTTGTTGCATTTTTACTCCACTTTTATCTATTTGTATTCCTAAAAATTCTATCTGATTTTTCATAATTTCAACTTTCTTTTCACTTAAACTTATTCCCGATT